>NW_028317936.1:2715000-2884166 GCF_062004578.1 Staurois parvus | reverse complement strand
CCCTAGGCGGGGTCGTCCTGTAAAAATGACTGCAAGAGCACAGCGCAGAATGCTGCATGATTGTTTTTCTTGCAACTGTATATTGACATATATTTGAAATACTACAATTTTGGCCGTATTCAATATATTTCAAAATATTTCTCAATATATATATATACAGTTGTGTTGAAAATAATAGCAGTCAGAGATCACTAACCGGATCAATCACTGTTTTTGGTGGAAATGATATTTCTACATGGCAAATAATTTCCTAGCAGGTGTAGTAGAGTAATAGAAATCCAACAGACCCAACAGTCATGACATGCATGCTGCTGATTCTGTGTAATTGAATCACTCATTGAAAGGGGCGTGTTCAAAATAATACCAGTGTGGAGTTCTATTATTGAGGTCATTCATTCTTTGAAAAACAGGTGGCAATTATTGCCCTTATTTAAGGAAGGAAGGCAGCAAATGTTGTACATGCTGGTTACAGTGCATTTCTCTCTGAAATTCTGAGGAAAATGGGTTGTTTCAGACATTGTTCAGAAGAACGGCGTACCTTGATTAAAAAGTTGATTGGAGAGAGGAAAACATAAAGAAGTGCAGAAAATGATCGGCTGCTCAGCTAAAATGATCGCAAATGCTTTAAAATGGCAACCAAAACCTGAAAGACGTGGAAGAAAGCGAAAAACTACCATTGGAATGGATAGAAGAATAACCAAAATGGCGCGGACTCAGCCAACAATCAGCTCCAGGAAGATGAAAGAAGGTGTGACGTTCCCTGTGAGTACTGTTACAATTAGAAGACGCCGATGTGAAGCCAAGCTATCTGCAAGAAGTCCCCGCAAAGTCCCACTGTTGAAAAAAAGACGTGTGCTGAAGAGGTTACAATTTGCCAAAGAGCACATTGACTGGCCTAAAGAGAAATGGCGCAACATTTTGTGGACTGATGAAAGTAAGATTGTTCTTTTTGGGTCTAGTGGGCGGAGACAGTTTGTCAGACGACCCCCAAACACTGAATTCAAGCCACAGTACACTGTGAAGACAGTGAAGCATGGTGGTGCAAGAATCATGATATGGGGATGTTTCTCATACTACGGTGTTGGGCCTATTTATCGCATACCAGGGATCATGGATCAGTTTGAATACATCAGAATACTTGAAGAGGTCATGCTGCCTTATGCTGAAGAGGAAATGCCCTTGAAATGGGTGTTCCAACAAGACAACAACCCCAAACACACCAGTAAACGTGCAACATCTTGGTTCCAGACCAACAAGATTGACGTTATGGAGTGGCCAGCCCAATCCCCGGATCTTAATCCAATAGAAAGCTTGTGGGGTGACATCAAAAATGCAGTTTCTGAGGCAAAACCAAGAAATAGAGAAGAACTGTGGAATGTGGTCCAATCATCCTGGGCTGGAATACCTGATCACAGGGGCCAGAAGTTGGGTGACTCCATGCAACACAGATGTACAGCAGTTCTCAGAAACAGTGCGACTACAACCAAATATTCATGAAGTCATTCAAAGGAAAGCAAAATCTTCAAACATTTCTCAGTTTATATAGTGAATGTTTGAGTTTGTAAAGAAGAATACAAACACTGCGATTTTTTGAACAGTCAAATATTCACTTTTCTTCAATTTTTTTAGAGGAACATCACAAATTTGATGTATTTTTCTTTATGTTTTGATTTGGAATAGAATGTGTCGTGTTCCCAATGCATTTGTGTGGATGGAAATAAAAGCTATTAGAAGGATTTTCAGCTTTATTCACTTTTTTCAACACACTGCTATTTGAACACAACTGTATATATATATATATATATATATATATATATACTGCATGCAATGTATACGTGTGCATATATATATATATATATATATATATATATATATATATATATACACACTGCATGTTTTAATGCATTTTTTCTATATTACAAAATGTTTGAAAAATCTTATAAAAAATATATTTTTTTAAATATATTCTTCAGATTTTTTTTAACATTTAAAAATGTAATTTTAACATATATGTTCACATATATTTGTACATGCATTCCAAAAATGTAGATTTGTATCCAACATTACAGATGGACGCAACCCACATGAAAGAAAAATATACTTGAAATATATTTTAAATATATTCTTCTCAAATATATTCTTCCGATTTTTTTTAACATATAAAAAGTCATTTTAACATATATGTTTACATATATTTGTAAACGCATTCCAAAAATGTAGATCTGTATTTTTAAAGACATGCAGTATATTTGAAATGTATTTTTAAAAATATTTTTCATATATTTTGTAATAAAAACGCATTTCAACATAGAGTATATATATATATATATATATATATATATATATTTATTGAAATATATTAAATATGGCCAAAATTGTTGTATTTCAAATATATGTCAATATATTTTGGAAGAATATTTTTAAAATATATCTCAAATATATTTTTCTTCCGTATGGGAAATTCCTTCAGACATACTCCAAAATCTTTCCACAAGAGTGAAGTTGGTTATAGCCATGAAGAGGGGTGACTGCATATTAATGGCCATAGCGGGGAAACTTCATATGAATGGCCATGGTTTTGGAATTAGATGTCCAGCTCTGTAAAGACGTTGTTTGACCAGCTTTTACAAGCAGTTCCAAAATCTTGAGATTCCTACACAAAGCCCTGACCTCAGCTCTACTGAATACCTTTGAAATGAATTGGAATGCCAATTGTGAGCCAGGTCTTCTCATCCAACATTTACAAATGGGCATGAACTCCTACAGATGCATTCCAAAGTCTTGTGGAAACCTTTCCACAACACTGGAGGCAGTTATATCCACAAAGGATGGGGGGACTCCAAATTAATGGCCATAGGGGAAGGGTGTAAACTCCATATGGATAGACATGGTTTTAGAATGAGATGTCCTGATCCATAAAGGCATGGTTAGACCAGTTTGGTGTTGAGGTACTCATTTGTCCTTCACAGAGCCCTGACAACTATTCAGAACACCTTTGGATTGAATTGGAACACCGATGGTGGGCCAGGTGTTCCCATCCAATATCAGTAAATGCTCTTTTGGGTGAAAGAGCACACATTCCCAAAGACATACACCAATGTCATGTGGAAAGTCTTAAAAGAAAAGTTGCCCCAAATCATGATGATAGCATGCCAGATGTTGTGATTTTAGTGGTCTGCTGGGAGGTGCATCCATTTTGGAGTTACTCCTGCTGGACCCACATAGCCATAACTAAAGCTCTGCAGGACTACCTACAGGAGCGCTGTCAGACTACAAATATACAACACAGTCCCCTAAATTGGTTAAAGACAGACTGCTATTGCTGAAGTGTAAATGTAACCTCTGGAGGGGGCTAGAGGTCTCTCCAGGAGGATGGGGGCTTTCCAGGACCACTATAGGGCAATGGAGGGCACCATGGAATGTGGGAGGGTTCTGTGGAGTACTGTTAGAGGCTTTGGAGCAGGCTGGGGAGTACTGTGTTGGGGTAGGTGACACTACAGGGGGCGGGGGGGCACTGTGGGCCAGTGCAGAAGGTTGAGGGCACTTTGTAGGCTCTCAGGGGCATTGTGAGAGGACGAGGAATACTGCAAACCTTTGTATAAGGTTGGGGGCACAGATGGAGGTTGAGGCGGGGGCACAGATGGAGGTTGAGGCGGGGGCATTGTGGGCCAGTGCAGAAGGTTGAGGGCACTTTGTAGGCTCTCGGGGGCATTGTGAGAGGATGAGGAGTACTGCAAACCTTTGTAGAAGGTTGGGGGCACAGATGGAGGTTGAGGCGGGGGCACAGATGGAGGTTGAGGCGGGGGCATTGTGGGCCAGTGCAGAAGGTTGAGGGCACTTTGGAGGCTCTCAGAGGCATTGTTAGAGGACGAGGAGTACTGCAAACCTTTGTGGAAGGTTGAGGGCACAGATGGAGGTTGGTGTGGGGGGCACTATGGGAACTGGGGGCACTGTAAAAAGTTAGAGGCTATCAGGGATTTGATTGAAAGGCATATTGGGGGCTCACTGCAGCAGATATTTCACCATCCCTTCCCCCACTTACTTTAGACCTGCTATTAGTAAGGGCCCCCACTGGGAAGGGAAACTTTTTCCTCTCCTGGTCTTATGATGAGTCTAGTAACAAGGATGAGGAGGTAAGGGAATTCCCTCAATGGTAGGCGCCCATACTGATGGCAGATCTGTTGTTGCTCTACATCAAGGGAGGCAGTAGTCTACAATGCCCCCTTGCGATGCCTAATTGGGCAGTGCCTGGTGCTGGAACCTTTGGCATCCCAGCACAAGCTGCCTACTGCCAACCTACAGCACTGGCAACAGGGAGGGGATATTTGGGGGAGAGAAAAAGGATAAAAACGCAAGGAAATGCTAATGATTTGAAGCTCTATACTATGTATCCCAGCCAAGTATTCAAGCGAGCGGGTTTTGTGCATACTGATGCTTGTGAGAATGAAAACTGATGCTCTTAGGGGTGCCCCACACTTTCTCTCTTTGCTTTCCCAGGACTCACTAATGTTGAGGTCATTGAATGTGGCTGTCCCCAAGGATTCCTATTGTGTACAGGGTATCATAAAGTGCATAACAAGGCAAAACAAACACATTCATTCCATCTCTGCCATACATCACATTTCCCCATGTTTAATCCCTTTAAAAACCCACAAGTACAGAAAAATACCCAATGATCTGCATTCATCTACTAATTTTTCTTGTGGGCCGACAAACGCACAGAATTTTAGTTGAATGAGTGGTGTCATCCCTGCCCAGTCACCTTTTGCTAAGTCGCATAAACGGTCCAACCTTCCCAATCTCCTCAACATTGGGGTCATTTGTTCTGCAGTTCACAATAACTGGGGGAGTAGTAGCTGAAACCTCCCACCGCTCAAGACCTGCTCTCTCTGAATGCCCAGGGTTCCGACTCATAAAGCTCCTCTCTGCTTTTCATCTTAGCATATTGATCAATGGAAGCCACGCACCAAAATCTCTTTCCTCCAAAGCTGTTGGCTGTCAATAATACGAGCGAAACCATAATGTCCTCACCCAGGGACCACCACTTCTCAAGGCGTTTCATCAATAAAGGCTTGATCGCAAGGAGGGGTGATTTAAAATTTGTGTTATTGGCAGTTGAATAAAGTGCATATTGATCAATGGAATCCACACACCAAAAATCTCTTTCCTCCAAAGTTCTTTATGAGGCTGTCAATAATAAAAGTGGTCCATAATCTCAATTTCATCAATGATGGCTTGATCCCAAGGTTAGGGGTGATTTACAAATTTGTGTTATTGGCAGTTGAATAAAGTGCATATTGATCAATGGAAGCTACAAACCAAATTCTCTTTCCTCCAAAGTTTTTTATTAGGCCGTCAATAATAAAAATGCATCTATAATGTTCTTGCCCAGGAACAGCCACTTCTCTACGCGTTTCATCAATGATGGCTTTATGCTAAGGTTAGGGGTGATTTACAAATTTGTGTTATTGCCAGTTGAATAAAGTGCATATTGATCAATGGAATCCACTCACCAAAATCTCTTTCCTTCAAAGTTCGTTGTACAGCTGTCAATAATACAAGTGCATCCATAATGTCCTCACCCAGGGACCACCACTTCTTAGGGCGTTTCATCCATGATGTCTTGACAAGGAGAGGTGATTTACAAATTTGTGTTATTAGCAGTTGAATAAAGTGCATATTGATCAATGGAAACTACAAACCAAAATCTCTTTCCTCCAAAGTTCTTTATTAGGCCGTCAATAATACAAGTGCATTCATAATGTTCTCGCCCAAGAACCACCACTTCTCAGGGCATTTCATCCATGATGGCTTGATCACAAGGAGAGGTGATTTACAAATTTGTGTTATTATCAGTTGATTAAAGGGCATATTGTTGAATAGAAGCCATAAACCAAAATCTCCTTCCTCCAAAGTTATTTATTAGACAATAAAAGAGCATCCCTATTTTCCCAGGAACCGCCACTTCTCAACACGGTTCATCAATGATGGCTTGATCCCAAGGTTAGGGGTGATTTACAAATTTGTATTATTGGCAGTTGAATAAAGTACATATCGATCAATGGAATCTACAAACCAAAATCTATTTTCTCCATAGTTTGTTGTGCAACTGTCTTTAATACTAGTGCATCCATATTGTCCCTGCCCAGGGACAGCTACTTCTTTACGTGTTTGGCCAATGATGACTTGATCGCTAAGATAGGAGCGAGTTACAAATTTGTATTTTTGACAGCTGAATAAAATGCTTTCGAGGACAGATATTTTGGTGTGCAGGTTCCATATGATCAATAAACAAGGGGGACTAATTAGACTCTTTGAGAGTCTACAAGTGTACAAAGGACATAGGACAGGAACCAGGGAATGCACATCTGTGGCCTGCTGGCAGACTGCTAGGAGGCCACACCAGTGGGACTGAGTCGGAGGACAAGGAAGAGAGACACCCTGGGTCACACAGCACAGACCACAGTGATCACACCAAATCAGGGGCGGACTGACCATTTGAAAACTCGGGCACTGCCTGAGGGCCCGGGGTCAGTAGGGGGCCCCATGAGATGCCCCTGGTATCTTTTTCATAGGCTTTTTTGAGTTTGGGCAAGGACACAGGGGCCCCATGATCCCCTATTGCCCGGGGGCCCCATGAGTTGTCAGTCCGCCCCTGCACCGAACCATTGCAGTGGGGAGATTGGAGTGTCCTCTCTCCCTCTGCTTCCCACAGCCGTACTCCGGAGGCATCAATAAACCAGAGGAACTAATTTGATTCTTTGAGATAACACAGATGTACACAGGATATAGGGCAGCACTGAAGTTTTGGCAAGATCAACAAGTTTTTTTTTTACCTATTTAACAAAACACTTTCAATGGTATATTTAACATACCTTAAGAGAGCAAATAAGAAGTTCATTGTTAGAACTTACAAACACTTTAATAGAATAGATTATATATAAAAATACTGGATATATCAGGGTTCATAAATAGCATTATCTACTAGGCACTGAGGCACTTCAATCTCTTGGCGCCATAGGAACTGGGGAGTGCACATCTTTGACCTGCTGTTAGACTGTTGGGAGGCCAGACCAGCAGGACTGAGGAAGAGAGCCACACAGCACAGACCACAGTGATCACACCGCACCCATTGCCACAGAGATACCAGAGTGTACTCTCACCCTCTGCTTCTCACAGCCAGATTTTGGAGGCATCTGAGAGAGAGAGCGAGAGCAAGGCTACCCCATTCTACAGTGAAAGTTCACAGCTGCTCCAGGAAATGGCAAAAGGGATCATTGCCCATCTTTAACACTATTAGCAAGAACTGAGTCACTGTAGGTAAGACATTAACTAAACCACATCCATACTGCACTAGTGCCTTATCCATTCTGCCCCTATACCCCATTGATACTGCACCTGTGCCATATCTATATCACACCTCTATTGCTCCATACTGCATGCTGTTTTATTAAAATTGTTGATAAGTGCACCAATGCTTCATAAAGGGCCCCAACGGTAGCTGGCAGAAGAACAACTTAAAGAACTGCCTTTCCCATTAAAGGACTGCCCCTCCCATTAAACCATCATACAAGCCCCCTTTGTTCCCCTTTTCCCTTTCTACCATTTTTCTGAAGAACAGTGCATGCCCAGTCAGTCTAGGTCTAGCATAACCACAATTTACGTACTCTGGCAGTATAGTTACAGTATTGGATAGATTAAGCTCATTACTGCTTACTGCTGCATTTATGGCATTGCTATTGTTTATGCTGATCTGGAGGCCAAGTGTCATCTTATGTTTAGTCCTTATTACTCAGCATCCTGTATGCTAACTTGCAGATCCAATCGTATGCTTGCCTTGTTACCAACCTCGTTTAGTGACAATATATCGAGTCTGCTTTCACTAATTTGCTTAGTGCCTGTTTCTTTGACAAGGCATTACTGCTGAGCACCAAGTGTTACTTTCAGTTCTTTTCTGTGACATTGCATCTTTATACAAACAACTAAAGAGAAAAATTCCCGGCTCAACTTGCCAGCCAGCCTGCAAACAAACCGAATTAACCCGTCTAACAGTGTGCATTAAAAACAGGGGTTTAGTTAGCACACATTGGCAAACCCATGAGTAAGCTACAGAGCCTCGTCACGGCACCCCGATATTCTGTAGTTCCTAAATACAAATTTTGAGAGCCCCCATAGTAGAGGCACATTCATTTAATGGATAAACAAAGGGCAGGTGGACCTGAGGGAGCCCACTCCTCCTTGAAGGTACGGGAGCGCACTGGACACCCAGAATGTAGCACAATGGCAGCTTAGGTGTCCAGTGCGCCCCCTCAACCAACATTTCAACAATACAAAAAATGACCACTGCCCCAGTCTATAACTGGCAACCCGAATTAACCTGTCTAACAGTATGCATTAAAAACAGGGGTTTGTTGTTAAATTGTCGGTTGAGGGGGCACACTGGACACCATAGCTGCCATTATGCTATACGCTGGGTGTCCAGTGCGCCACAACAATTCGACCAACAATTCAACAACAAACCAACAATTCAACAACAAACCCCTGTTTTTAACACATACTGTTCAGGTTAATTCGGTTTGCCAGTTATAGACTGGCAGTGACCATTTTTTGTATTTTTGAATTGTTAGTCGAGGGGGTGCATTGGACACCATAGCTGCCATTGTGCTATACGCCGGGTGTCCAGTGCGCTCCCTTGACCAACAATTCAACAACAAACCCCTGTGTAACAGCGTATACCCAGAGACTGACGCAAGCCTCCATTTTGTTAAGAGTTCTCCATGTCCCCCCCCCCCCTCATTCTCCCCCTTCCTCTCTGTTCAGCCACAGTGACATCTGGTTGTGGGTCACTGGCAGGCTAGAGCCAGCAGGGAGCCCAGAGCTATAAAACACCTCTCTGAGCCGGGGCGTCGCTGTCCAAAGAACCTGTAAAATGTAACACCTCGTATAAGATAAGGCAAGCTTTCCCGGAGTTCAAGACATTCCAAGGAAGGGGGGACCAGCTAACACTTTTAAAAATCCATTTTTTCCCTATGTCTTATATCTTGGAATATGAGAGACTTACATTTTATTATTATTATTATTATTATACAGTATTTATAAAGCGCCAACAGTTCGCTCAGCGCTGTACATTACAAAGGGAGACAGAACATGCGACAGTACAATAACAATACAATGCGATAAACGAGGGGATCGAGGGCCCTGCTCCTTGGAGCTTACAATCTAGGAGGGAGGGGATAGTGGTACAGGAGGAAATAGTTGTGGGGGATGGAGTGGTAGGAAGAGTGGAGGAGGTCGGGAATTAGCAGGGGGTGGGGTAGGCTTCCCTGAAGAGGTGGGTTTTCAGGGTGCGCCTAAAGGAGAGGAGAGTAGGTAATAGTCTGATGGATTGGGGTAGGGAGTTCCAGAGTATGGGTGACACTCTGGAGAAGTCCTGGGAGGAGGAGACTAGGGAACTAGAGAGAAGGAGGTCTTGTAATGAGCGGAGGGTGCGTTTTGGGTGGTATTTGTATATTATGTTGGTTATGTAGTTTGGGGCAGTATTATGGACAGCTTTGTACGTCAGTGTTAGGATTTTGAATTTGATCCGTTGGGCAATCGGAAGCCAGTGGAGGGATTGGCAGAGGGGGGTGGCAGAAACGGAGCGGTTGGTAACGTGGATGAGTTTGGCTGCCGTATTCAGGATCGATTGAAGCGGGGATAGTCTGTGGCGAGGCAGGCCAGTGAGGAGGGAGTTGCAGAAATCGAGTCGTGATATGATGAGGGAGACATAAAAAACAGATATATCGTCAGATTGGCTAAGAGAAGACGAACAATTTGATAGGTCACTCGCCTTGTCTCGAATACATAGGAAAGCTGAAAAATAGATCTCATGAACAGTTCATATAATAATAATATAATATCATAATTCATATCCAATCAATCCTCAGACGTGTCTGCATAATAATCTACCCGTGGGTGGAATGTTACTTGTGCAGATGGAAGGTTATGGGCCAAAATATGAGTTATAAGAGATTTTGGCTCTAGTTTAGGTCTACGCCCAGATGACCCCTCCCTAAATGGGGTATTGGTCCTTGACTTCAGAGACAGACCCTGCTGGAGAGCTACAAAATGTGTTGTCAGGCCTAAGAGAGCTGAGTTGAAGACGTTTCCCATTTTTAACATCAGTACCACCTGGGGAGACCCGTGCCCTTTCGCTCTGAAACTTGGATCTGCTAACCCAGGACTTTGGCAAGTACCTTAACCCTTTCACCTCTCTGTGATATCTCTTTGCTGTGCTGTTGGTCTCTGTATATTTATATATATATCTTAGTTACATCTTTTTCTGTAAATATTTTTATTGCACCCGTTTGACCTTTTAGTAATAAATCTTTTCTTCTGAAAGTGTTGAACTGTTTCTATAACTCTGTATTGCAATTTACGAATTCCTGCCTCTAAAGAGAACGCTACTGTGTTTGTTTAACCCTCTGTATAACCGTGTTATACAGACGATTACCTCAACCATTATAGTGTTATAACTGATATCGCCGAGTTTCCTCTTTCTCTGTATAAAAAGGAGGTGGTGGCAGTGTGAAGGGTTAATTACGTAGTTAACCTGACCCAGTAACAATCGCTCAGGCTGCCGGTACATCGATTGTGGTCCGATTAGCTGGGAAATTGTTGTGCAGGGTGCAGCTGGGTGTGGCATTGTTATGCACGTGACATTGTGGTTTTAGATTGGCTAGTCCTTCGGTCACGAGTTTGGTACGAAGGTCTGGGGTCTGACTCCGCGATCGTGACACCCTGTTTTTAACGCATGCTGTTCAGGTTACTTTGCTTTGCCAGTTCTAGACTGGGTCAGTGGCCATTTTTTGTATTGTTGAACTTTTGATCGAGGGGGTGCACTGGACACCTTAGCTGTCATTGTGCTACATGCTTGGTGTCCAGTGCACTCCTGTACCTTTAAGGAGGGGTGGGCTCCCTCAGGTCCACCTGACCTTGGTCTATCCATTAAATACATGTGCCTCTACTATGGGGGCTCTCAAAATCTGTAGAGTTAGGAACTACAGAATATCAGGGTGTCCTGACGTGGCTCTGTAGCTTATGCATGCATTTGCAAATGTGTGCTAACTAAACCCCTGTTTTTAACGCATACTGTTAGACAGGTTAATTCGGGTTGCCAGTTATAGACTGGGGCAGTGGCCATTTTTTGGTATTGTTGAATTGTTGGTCGAGGGGGCGCACTGGACACCTTAGCTGCCATTGTGCTACATGCTGGGTGCCCATTGCGCGCCTGTACCTTTAAGGAGGGGTGGGCTCCCTCAGGTCCAACTGCCCTTGGTCTATCCATTAAATGCATGTGCCTCTACTATGGGGGCTCTCACAATTTGTAGAGTTAGGAACTACAGAATATCAGGGTGCCCTGGCATGGCTCTGTAGCTTATGCATGCATTTGCAAATGTGTGCTAACTAAACCCCTCTTTTTAATGCATACTGTTAGACAGGTTAATTCGGTTTGTTTGCAGACTGGCTGGCAAGTTGAGCCCGGAATTTTTCTCTTTTGTTGGTTGACATGGGTCACCCTTTCATGTGCTCTTTGCTGTGAAGGCCAGCTATAGACTGGGGCAGCGGCCATTTTTTGTATCTTTGTACGGTCAACCTGGTCAGAGAGGCTTAGGTTCTTGAGGAGGTCTGTAGGCTGTAGGAGCTCAGGTGGAAGGCACCCAGATGCGTATGAATGGCACACAGAGTGGTTGAAATTGCAGGAATCGTATTGTCAAAAACACTCCCACGTACAGTATCAAGGTCAATCCAGTGGCTTAGAACTGGCAGCAACACTCATAGAAGGTTGCACAGTACTTGTAGAGAGTGATGCAGAGACACCGGCGGCACCTGGTGCAGGTACCAGTTGGAAGGCAGATGCAGGAAGAACTAGTAGAGGAAAGGAGCTCTAACGACGGCCCCTATTCTGTCCCTCTTCCTCTAGAACCTCTCCCTATGCTAGGCACACTCTCCCTGTCAAGCGGGTTCCTGTCCCTAACCTAGCCACAGGCATAATGCGCACCAACTGCAGTGATCCAGTGCTTTTTGATAAACATAGCCGCAGGGGTTATTTGGGTGGTAGTGTCAGGGGAGGACTGACCATTTGGAAACTCGGGCACTGCCCGAGGGCCCGGAATCAGTAGGGGGCTCCATGAGATGCCCCTGGTACCTTTTTCATAGGCTTTTTTGAGTTTGGGCAAGGACACAGGGGCCCCATGATCCCCTATTGAGGGCCCAGCATCAGTAGGGGGCCCCATGAGATGCCCCTGGTACCTTTTTCATAGGCTTTTTTGAGTTTGGGCAAGGACACAGGGGCCCCATTATCCCCTATTACCCTAGAGCCCAGTCCGCCCCTGGGCAGCGTCCAATCGGCCAGCAGCAGACCCAATGACACGTACAGACGCCCAAAGGCCCAGAGGCCCTTCCTCCACTCTCCCTGTGGAGCAGCTGCAATAGCGCCACCTACACAAGGAGGTCATACTGCACCTGCCTATAGGTTGTGGCAAAGAACAGGGGGCCCATCCTTTACAGCGGCTCCTATGAGGTAACCCTAAAGTAGGAAAAATACATAAGGCTCCACAAAAAAAAAAAATTCTTTGAATAAAATGACTTTTAAAAAAAATAATTGGTCAGAATTACAATTTAATAAATACGATGACTGAAATCAAATGTATCACCAATGCCATTAAAAAAAAAAACACGTAGAATAAATTAATTCATAAGGAGAAAAAATATGTGATGCTGCAAAAAAAATTTTGTTCACAGACCGTATAATCTTAATGTTAATTAATGCACATTAATCTGTTATGTGAAAAAGAAATATGCATTGCAAAGTTCAAGTAAACAGTGAAACCTAACCATTTATTTATAAAAAAAATGCCAAATTCTTTAATTCACTAATTGAACCACCCAACTCATGCAGGGCAAAGTGATACAGCCCCCACTCCACCCTATCCCCCCTGACCTGTCAAAGTACTGTGCCTCCTAGAAAACATAAATATGCCATTTTAAACTACAGTCTACCATTTCCAATAGACCACCCAATAAGTCAGCAACAATTTTCCACTGTTCTCTTAATGCCCAGCACCTGCCACTCGGAGAATGACGGCCCCACATCTCCTCATTCTCACCCTCCTTCAAGGACCAACTGCACAATATTACCAAACAGAGGCATCATTTCACAAAAGGGCATTTACTTTAGACAGAAGGTCTACATTTTTATAAGCTCTAAAAATTACATTTATAATTCCCATATTGCTCAGTCCCTAGCAGAAAGAATTCCAAATCACTCAGTTCATTAAACTAAGAACACAATCCGAGTTTATTGGTCAAACAGGACTTTAGCACAATGGGGCCCTTCATAAGGTAGCCTGATACAGATCAAATGGAATTACAGGTATGGAATCTGTCGTTCGGAAAACCATTATCCCATATGTTATGAAAAGTAGAACAGACTACGGCTACGATGTGTTTTTCTGGAAGAATGTCATGTACTTTTGACATGGACTTCACGTAGTTTTACTAATCATTATTGTACAGAGGACTTCCAGACGAGCAGTCTGATCTCAAAAAAGTGGGGATGGGGACATCTACAAATGTTAATTTTGCCCAAGTTGAACTCGGCTCTTCTACGATTTACCAACCGTCAACTAGATCCTGTGCTTCCCAGCCCATTCAATATGGAACCTGGCCTGTTGATGACCACTATTCTGCACTATCACTGTTATGTAATGGGCTCTTGTAGGAATGATAACTCTTTCAGAACTTGATCTGGGCTTTCCCTGTGGTTCCTTTGTATGCCCCTACCCCCCTTCCCGAGACTCTGCAACTACAGGGCAGTAACGCAGAAGTCACCCCTGGAAGCACTGGGAGAGGTCCAGCCTGGCTTGTGGTTCCCTGCCTCACTGGCCTACCCCTACACAGGCTATCCCCCCTTCAATCTATTATGAATGCTACTGCTAGACTAATACACTTTACTAACCAATCCATGGCTGCTGCCCCTGTCTTCCAATTTCTTCCACTAGCCCAATGTATAAAATTCAAAATACTAACCACAAAGCAATCCATAACATTGCCCCAAGCTATATCATCAACCTCATCTACAGATATCACCCAAACTGTCCTCTCCTCCAAAGACATTCTGCTCTCCAGTTCCCTTGTTATCTCCTCCCACGCTTGCCTCCAGAACTTCTCCAGAGCCTCTCTCATCCTCTGGAACTCCCTGCCCCAGTATGTCCAATCAGCTCCTACCCCATCCACCTTTAGGCAATCCTTAAAAACTAATTTATTTAGGGAAGCCTACCCCACCTCCACCTAAGAACTGTCACCTCCATCAGATCATCCCCTGAAGCTATTACCTTTTATACCACATCCCCCTCCCTGTAGATTGTAAGCTCCATGAGCAGGGCCCTCCTATTCCTTCTGTATTGAACTATATTGTAATCGTACTGCCCCCTTTATATTGTAAAGCACTGCATAAACTATTGGCACTGTATAAATCCTGAATTATAATAATAATCAGAACTTGAGTCCACATAACCACCCGCTTACACTTGCAGACAGTCCTGCTCTTTTCCCACACACACATGTAGGTAGGTGCAGTCTATTTTTTCCACTGTAGGTCTCCACTGTCATCCAGAACGGTACTGCAGCTGGAGGGGAAGTCAAGAGAAATGTGGGTTCTCTATGGTTCCCTCAGTTCCATGGAGCAGCATTCCAGTTGGCTTCGCTACATCTAGGTGACCCTGGTGGCCATCTTGGGTCATACAGAGTCTTTTGAAGTCCTTGCCTCAAGGTTTTGGCTTGCTTTTGCGTAGTGGTTAGGGTAGGGAGAACATACCCATCTGTAAGGGAAAGCACTAGCAGCAGGGAAAGGTTGCAAAGGAGTAGGGAAAGCTTAGGTCCTACATCTGCACTTCCACATGCTCCCTCTTGGGTTGGACAGGCCAGGACACATTGCTCCTCCCTTGGAAAGTGCTATCTTCAGTTTGGGTTTATTACTCTGACTCCCCCAACCTGACCGTTGGACTGGTTGCAAGTTCTTCATACAATTACTGCCTTCCGGGCCTCTGTGTGTTTATTTCAGCCGCACCACACTACACCTACCCAACATATAGATCCATGCCCAAGAGTAATTCCCCATTGGCATGGAATAAACAGAGCCCAAGTAGGGTACTCTAGAATGGGTTCTAGCTTTACCGTGGAACAGATTTAAAAAAAACAGTCATACAAGGTAGTGAGAGCACAATGAAACAAGTTGCAAGTATCTTTGGATGTGTTAGAGAGATAGAGAGAGCCATGTGTCCACACCGTTGATCATACAATGTTCTGTGTTCCTCACAAAGAACAATGCTAACAGTCTTACCTCCCATCAAGGAGCAGTTTTTCTGCTCCTTGATGGGAGGTGACTCATAATTATGTTGTCCTTTGTGTGAAAGCAAAAGAAAAACTCATCTCTTGCTAATACATTGGAGGTTTCTCCAACTCCTTGTGCTCCTCCTCTTGCTTCCTTATATGTGACACACCCAAAGTCCATGAAGCTAAATGGTTTAGATGGGGTTTCTAATCCAAAAAGGGCCCACTGACACCTTGTATCAATATGATCCAGCTGTTGACCCATTTACCACTTCTTGGCTTTTCCACTCCTGCACAAGGATGTTTTTCATTATTTCTCTGGGTTCAAGGTGATCTTCTGCTATCCTGCAGACACTCATGTCCCACTTTTGCTCTTATGGTGCCTGTTATCTTATATGGGAAGTTTGGCCTGAAGTTACAATATGTTTGGGCAAAGGCAACCGCGTACCTTGGGCAAAGGCAACGGCATACCAGCATAAGAGTTGTTTCCCATCTGTAAAATATTGCGGATTGCATTACATAGTTTAGGTTTGCTTTGGTGCCTCTGCACTTGGACAGCCTGCTATCATTGATGGAGCCCTGAAATTCTTCTGGAAAATGTCAGTCTGTCCCTAAACTTAAGTTTAAGAGGGAGTAGGTCATGCTGCATAACAACAAACTTAAACACACAAGTTGACCTACCAGAGAATTGTTAAACAGGAGAAAGTTATGGTTGGTGTGGCAAAATCAAAGTTCTGACTTCAGTCCTGTAGAAATGTTGTGGAAGGACCAGAAGCAGCCAGTTTATCTGAGGAAGCCTACCAATATCCCAATCAAATTGCATAAAACTGATTCAGGCTTTCTGGCCATCATCAGTGAAGTGTATGGAAACCATGGCTTCTATGGAGTAGGACTTGTGGCTCAAGGAGACAGTATACCACAGGTTATGGTGAGAAAGGACTAAAGGAGTCGAAAACCCTCCAAATGGACAGAACAGAAGGTATCCACATGTCTTATTCCATAACATATCCAAAAAATAAGAGAATCATTCCTTATTTTAGGACAGTGGGACGGGCCATGAAAACAATTCCTTTATGTCCCTTCACCAAGATGTGTATTCAGAATATAGCCTAATGTTGTAAAGCCATTTATTCCAAACTACATACAGCTATTTCATGCTTTTTCACCCATCATCAGTGCAGTGTGTGAAAACCATGGCTTCTATTAAATAGGGCTTGGGACTCAACAAGACTGTATACCCATACAGGTTTTGGGGAGAAGGAACTAAAGGAATTCAAATTCCTCGAACCGGATCAGTGCATAGATACCGTATGTAAAACTATCTTAAAAGAGAAGATATTCCCATGTCCTGTTCCATCATATATTTAAAATTCCTCATTTCAGGACAGTGGACAGAGCCATGAAAATCATTCCTTTCAGCCCATTGACCAGAAGCACCTCCATCCGCAATGCACATTTAGTCTGATATTAAACAGTCATTTAATCCAAACTTCATTCAGTGTTTCAGGCTTTGTGGTCATCAACAGTGCAGCATACACAACCCATGGCCTTCAGGGAGCAGGGCTTCGGACCCCATTATTCCTTTACACCCCCATTGTCCAGATGCACCTCTAAATCCTCGTCTGTATAGTACAAATATTGCCTAATATTATACTGCAGAGACATTTTTTTCCAAATGGCATACTGGTGTCTTATCTCATGAAGAGGATAGATGAGTGTACATTTATAAATGTATTTTCTCGCAGCAACTAGTCCAACAGTTCTTTTCCAGAGAGATGCATTTTTTCCGATAAAGATATTTGCAACAGATGACGAAAATTCAGCTGAATACTTGTACATATTACAATGAACAACAGCCCTCAGAGTCCCATTCAGGGGACAAAACATGGGGCCCCGGGCAATAGGGGATCATGGGGCCCCTGTGTCCTTGCCCAAACTCAAAAAAGCCTATGAAAAAGGTACCAGGGGCATCTCATGGGGCCCCCTATTGACCCCGGGCCCTCGGGCAGTGCCTGAGTTTCCAAATGGTCAGTCCGCCCCTGGTCCCATTTAAGATACTTCATTTCAAACATGGAGGTACTACAACATCAAGCAAATCTCAAATCTATAATGTGCACCTAGGTAGTTTCCACGCATGCAATAATGCGAGTTATGATCTATACCTGTGCTTCCATATTAATTAAAGGAGGAAGCTCTCTCCCAACCAAAAAAAAAACTTCCCTTGATATACAGTTTACTAGAGGGGTTTCTGATTGGCTAACAAAACACTTTTGATCTTACATGAAAATACTTAATTTGCCATTACTGTAAATAACAATTAAGGTCACTATAGTGTTTACCAGGTACACAAGTCACCCTTTCACCATGAATACCCCTTGGAGTCTAATTACCATACCCTTTGAAATGTCTAATTAAATAAAGAGGCGACTCCCCAAATACCAAGGTGACCTTGCATAAAATGAACATAGTAAAGAGTTCTTTTGATGTGTAAAGTGGTCTTGTCACTGGCCTGTACAAGAATGAACAGTGTGTGCTTCAATATCTCCAATATCTATCTATCTACCAATCTATCTATCTATCTACCAATCTATCTATCTATCTATCTATCTATCTATCTATCTATCTATCTATCTACCAATCTATCTATCTATCTATCTATCTATCTATCTATCTATCTAAAAAAAACACACAATATACTACACATACTTCTGTTTCAGACTATTTGGCCATCGTCAGTGCAGTGTATGGAAACCATGGTTTCTATGGAGTAAGGCTTGGGACCCAACAAGACAATATAACCATAAAGGTTAGGATGGAAAGGGATTGAAGGAATAAAAAGCCCTTCATCCATATCTGTTCATAGCACAGACTCAATACAGCTGGTTCAGGTTTCTTGGCCTTCATCATTATGGAAACTACGTCTTCTACAGCAAAGAGCTTGAGACCCAACGAGCCATTATAGCCATATGGTTTAGGGTGGAAAGGGACTAAAGGAATAAAAATCTCTCCATCTATATCAGTTCATAGCACAGACTGCATACAGTTGTTTCAAACTTCTTGGCCTTCATCATTATGAAAACCACGTCTTCTACGGCAAAGAGCTTGAGACCCAAAGAGCCATTATAACCATAAGGTTTAGGGTGGAAAGGGACTAAGGGAATAAAAGGCTCTTCATCTATATCAGTTCATAGCACAGACTGCATACAGTTGTTTCAAGCTTCTTGGCCTTCATCATTATGGAAACTAGGTCTTCTACGGCAAGGAGCTTGAGACCCAACAAGCCATTATAACTGTATGATTTAGGGTGGAAAGGGACTAAAGGAATAAAAATCTCTCCATCTATATCAGTTCATAGCACAGACTGCATACAGTTGTTTCAAGCTTCTTGGCCTTCATCATTATGGAAACCACGTCTTCTACAGCAAAGAGCTTGAGCCCAACGAGCCATTATAACCGTATGGTTTAGGGTGGAAAGGAACTAAAGGAATAAAAATCTCTCCATCTATATCAGTTCATAGCACAGACTGCATACAGTTGTTTCAAGCTTCTTGGCCTTCATCATTATGGAAATTAGGTATTCTACGGCAAAGAGCTTGAGACCCAACAAGCCATTATAACTGTATGATTTAGGGTGGAAAGGGACTAAAGGAATAAAAATCTCTCTATCTATATCAGTTCATAGCACAGACTGCATACAGTTGTTTCAAGCTTCTTGGCCTTCATCAATATGGAAACCGTGTCTTCCATGGAGAGGAGTTTGGGACCCAACAAGACAGGCTATGGTGGGAAGGGACAAAAGGAATCAAAAAGCCCTTCAAAGAACAGTAAACCTTTCTTAGAACAGAAGGTCTTCATATGTCTCAATCCATCCCATATCACCTATTTAGGATAGGTGTTGGAATGACATATTGGATACTTTCTGTCCCGAAAGCACCAAAAACACCTGGTTGGTTATGAATGTAGAGATGATGTGGAGTGTAATGGTTTTTTGGTTGACATCTTAGTGAAATAGAAGAAGACCTTTACAGCTGACATTTCTTGTTAAAGATATATGTGACAAAAGACTCTGTACAGCCATTCATCTCCAACCATCTATTTTGCAGTAATGATGGAATTTTCAGAAAGGTGTGACATTCATACACACGGAAAAGAGAGGAATGATATGGGTGTCTTGATGGTGTAGTATTCCCAAAAGCAATAAATTCACGTGAAAAAGTTAAAAAAATATTTTTTTAAGGGGCCGGTCAGAGGTAATGCATGTTACTGGCCCCCATAGAGAATAAGTTACTGGCAAAACCGAGTGCCCCAATTTAACCATTAAAAAAGCATTTTTTTTTTTTTTTTTTTTTTGCAAAGCCCTGACCAAGTCATCCTGATGCCTTTATCTCCACATGTAGTTTGAGCCCCTTGAAGCCATTGAAATGGCTTTTTTTCCCCCTAAAATTTGCTAGTTGCTAAAATTAAAGTGGAAATGAACCTGATGGCAGTAAATACCTAAAGGGGTTAGTTCACCTCTACCAAAAAAACTGCAGGTAAGGAGAGTCTGTAGATAAAAACAAACTGCAACTTGGACTAAAGCTGGATAATGCCCTTACTTTAGGGGTAAGCCATTCAGATACCTTTCAGAAGTCTGGCTGAAAATCTCCCAGAGATGGCAACCCCTTTACTGCCTTGTTGCTAGGATGTTGTTAAGACGCTTTCAGCTGGTATAACTTACCCCCACCATCACAGGAGTGAGCTCTTTCTCCAAATCAACTCCCCCCCAACCACCACCACCCCAGAGTAACAGCTGGGAGTGTCTTAGCAATGTCATTGTAGCCCAGTATAGTACAGTATAGCCCAGTATGCTTAGTATAGCCCAGTATAGACTTCTATAGTACAGTATAGCCCAGTATAGCCCTCCCAGTACAGTATAGCACAGTATAGACTTCTGTATTACAGTATAGCCCAGTATACTCAGTAAAGTACAGTATAGCCCAGGATGGACTTCTACAGTACAGTATAGCCCAGTATACTCTGTATAGTACAGTATAGCCCTCTGTAGTACAGTATAGCCCAGTATACTCTGTATAGTACAGTATAGCCCAGTATACTCTGTATAGTACAGTATAGCCCAGTATACTCTGTATAGTACAGTATAGTCCAGTATTCTCTGTATAGTACAGTATAGCCCAGTATACTCTGTATAGTACAGTATAGTCCAGTATTCTCTGTATAGTACAGTATAGCCCAGTATACTTAGTATAGTACAGTATAGTCCAGTATTTTCTGTATAGTACAGTATAGCCCAGTATACTCTGTATAGTACAGTATAGTCCAGTATTCTCTGTATAGTACAGTATAGTCCAGTATTCTCTGTATAGTACAGTATAGCCCTCTGTAGTACAGTATAACCCAGTATACTCTGTATAGTACAGTATAGTCCAGTATACTCTGTATAGTACAGTATAGCCCTCTATAGTACAGTATAGCCCAGTATACTCTGTATAGTACACTATAGTCCAGTATACTCTGTATAGTACAGTATAGCCCTCTGTAGTACAGTATAGCCCAGTATACTCTGTATAGTACAGTACAGCCCAGTATACTCAGTATAGTACAGTATAGTCCAGTATACTCTGTATAGTACAGTACAGCCCTCTACAGTACAGTATAGCCCAGTATACTCTGTATAGTACAGTATAGCCCTCTGTAGTACAGTATAGCCCAGTATACTCAGTATAGTACAGTATAGCCCTCTATAGTACAGTATAGCCCAGTATACTCTGTATAGTACAGTACAGCCCTCTGTAGTACAGTATAGCCCAGTATACTCTGTAGTACAGTATAGCCCAGTATACTCTGTATAGTACAGTATAGCCCAGTATACTCTGTATAGTACAGTATAGCCCTCTATAGTACAGTATAGCCCAGTATACTCTGTATAGTACAGTACAGCCCTCTGTAGTACAACAACAAAGGCAGCAATACCCAGGGATCCGCTGTGAACCAGAACCTCATCCATCCCTACCTTAGGATGCCACCTTACTGACTCCAAGTTAATAAAATACAAAAATAAAAGGTTCCTAATACAAATCTATGAGGACCGATGTGATGTGGCAGCAAAGCTGTCCAATAGCAGACTCCAGCATGAATGGCGGTCCTATATACTGATATTACAGAGATCAAATAATAAAATGTAAGAGTGGAAACGTCTGCTAATGGTTACATAACAAGGTGACACGGGCCCTCGTCATTGGTCTGCGGCTGCCTCTGAGAGCCCCTAGATGGAGGAACCTTGGCTTTAGTCCGGGGGGTTGTTTGCCAAAAATGTTGGTTTATTGGAAGGAATTAGGAGCTTTATTGGATGATTTACTGGAAACACAATTGTGTTACATTTCTGCCACTTTAACAGAGAAGCTCCAGTTCATGCCGGGATGAGATGACTGGGAACATTAGTCTTCAGCACCTACAAATGGGTTTTATTATTGGGGGGGGGAGCAAGGTCAAGGCTTAAAAGTGTCAAACCCCCCCCCCATGCGTCTTTCAAGTTTGGAGGTGAAACCCGTTTTTCTGTATAATGTAAAATAAAATAATTCTTAATGCAACGTGACATAGAACTTTTTTTCTTTTTTTTTTTAGAGTGGTAAGGGGTTGGGACCTCTGTCAAGAGTTCATCATCTGTGTCCCCACTGGGGAGATTTACTCTGTTTGTCCTGGGGCTAGTGATAGGCGGTTCGCGGTCAAACATTCAAACCTAACAAAAGGTTAACTGCACCCACATGAAAGAAAAATATAGTTGAAATATATTTTAAAAATATTCTCCCTAAATATATTGACATATATTTGAAATACTACAATTTTGGCCGTATTCAATAGATTTCAAAATAAATTTCAATATATATATATATATATATATATATATATATATATATATATACATACACACTGCATGCTGAAATGCGTTTTTTTATATATTACAAAATATATGAAAAATATTTTTTGAAATATATATATTTTTTTAAATATTCTTCAGATGTGTTTTAACATATAAAAGAGTCATTTTAACATACTTTTACACATATTTGTAAATGCATTCCAAAAATGTAGATTAAATGTATTTTTAAAGACATACAGTATATTTGAAAATGTATTATTAAAAATATTCTTCATATATTTTATAGTAAAAACACATTTCAACATGCAGTGTATATACAGTGGGGCAAAAAAGTATTTAGTCAGCCACCAATTGTGCAAGTTCTCCCACTTACAAAGATGAGAGGCCTGTAATTGGCATCATAGGTAGACCTCAACTATGAGAGACAAAATGAGAAAACAAATCCAGACAATCACATTGGTTGATTTGGAAAGAATTTATTTGCAAATTATGGTGGAAAATAAGTATTTGGTCAATATCAAAAGTTCATCTCAATACTTTGTTATACATCCTTTGTTGGCAATGACAGAGGTCAAACGTTTCCTGGAAGTCTTCACAAGGTTGGCACACACTGTTACTGGTATGTTGGCCCATCCCCCATGCAGATCTCCTCTAGAGCAGTAATGTTTTGGGGCTGTCGCTGGGCAACATGGACTTTCAACTCCTTCCAAAGGTTTTCTATGGGGTTGAGATCTGGAGACTGGCTAGGCCACTCCAGGACCTTGAAATGCTTCTTACGAAGCCACTCCTTCGTTGCCCGGGCAGTATGTTTGGGATCATTGTCATGTTGGAAGACCCAGCCACGTTTCATCTTCAATGCCTTTGCTGATGGAAGGAGGTTTGCATTCAAAATCTCACGATACATGGCCCCATTCATTCTGTCCTGTACATGGATCAGTCGTCCTGGTCCCTTTGCGGAGAAACAGCCCCAAAGCTTGATGTTGCCACCCCCATGCTTCACAGTAGGTATGGTGTTCTTTGGATGCAACACAGCATTCTCTCTCCTCCAAACACGACGAGTTGTGTTTCTACCAAACAGTTCTTTTTTGGTTTCATCTGACCATATGACATTCTCCCAATCCTCTTCTGGATCATCCAAATGCTCTCTAGCAAACTTCAGACGGGCCCCGACATGTACTGGCTTAAGCAGGGGGACACGTCTGGCACTGCAGGATCTGAGTCCCTGGCGGCGTAGTGTGTTACTGATGGTAGCCTTTGTTACGTTGGTCCCAGCTCTCTGCAGTTCATTCACTAGGTCCCCCCGTGTGGTCCTGGGATTTTTGCCCACCGTTCTTGTGATCATTTTGACCCCACGGGGTGAGATCTTGCGTGGAGCCCCAGATCGAGGGAGATTATCAGTGGTCTTGTATGTCTTCCATTTTCTAATTATTGCTCCCACAGTTGATTTGTTCACACCAAGCTGCTTGCCTATTGCAGATTCAGTCTTCCCAGCCTGGTGCAGGTCTACAATTTTGTTTCTGGTGTCCTTCGACAGCTCTTTGGTCTTCACCATAGTGGAGTTTGGAGTATGACTGTTTGAGGTTGTGGACAGGTGTCTTTTATACTGATAACAAGTTCAAACAGGTGCCATTGATACAGGTAATGAGTGCAGGACAGAGGAGCCTCTTAAAGAAGAAGGTACAGGTCTGTGAGAGCCAGAAATCTTGCTTGTTTGTAGGTGACCAAATACTTATTTTCCACCATAATTTGCAAATAAATTCTTTCCAAATCAGCCAATGTGATTGTCTGGATTTGTTTTCTCATTTTGTCTCTAATAGTTGAGGTCTACCTATGATGCCAATTACAGGCCTCTGTATATATATATAAATATTTTTTTTTTTTTTTTTAAATTGAAGTATATTTATTGAAATATATTGAATGTGGCCAAAATTGTAGCATTTCTAATATATGTCAATATATTTGGGAAGAATTTTTTTCAAATATATTTCAAATATATTTTTCTTCCATGTGGGTTGAACCGGGACATTTCACTAGGTGGTATCTTTCCGCATCAGAGTGAGATACCGCACTCCAAAAACTAAAAGAAAAACCCCTACTTACCACGAGTCCAATTATTAAGTCATGCGGTATTGTAGCAGTGAAAACACGTGGTAATGTTTCAGCGGGGGGGGGGTAATATTTTCAGTGGGGTTCCCTCCGACAGCTGAATGTAAAAAGAATTGCCGGCAATTAAAAATTTAGCAAAAAAATTAAGTGCCCCCCCAATTCATACCAAGCTCTTCAGGTCTGGTATGGATTTGGAGGGGAACCCCCACACCAACATTTTACAAAAAGTTCACCCAAATCCATACCAGACCCTTATTTGCGCGTGCAGCCCCGCAGGTCAGGAAAGGGGGGGGGACAAGTGAGCGCCCCCCCAATCCCCTCCTGAACCATACCAGACCACATGCCCTAAACATGGGAGGGAGTGCTTCGGGGCTCCAATGTTGATTGGACACGGATGACCACAGGGTCCCATCTAGGAAGTCATGGGTAGAACATGTAACCCATTCCAAAAAGGTGAACTGATTGACCAGCAAATTTCAAGTTGCGGCGAATGTTCGGCGGGTACGGACGGGTAGGCGGGTGGCGTTTTTTTTGTTTCAGCAAGTCGGCATCACTGTGACGTTGACATTGGATTACAACGATGGAACTATTTTTTGGCTTTTTTTTTTTTAATAAAGGACTGTTGTGTTTTTATTCACATTGTACACTTTTTTGGTGAATGGATGCCCCATATTTATTCACAAGGGGGGGGCTGCAATGGGCCCCTTCGGTAAGAGGGCTTCCAGATTCCAAGTCATCCCCCCGCAGACCCCCCACAACCGTAGCCCAGGGTTGGGGGGAAGAGGCCCTTGTCCCCATGTGGCCTACTGCGATTGGGGGGTGGGCTCTTCCCCCACTTTCCTGCCCTGCTAGGCCTGTGCTCTGATTAAGGGTCTGGTAGGAATTTAGTGGGGACCCCACACTTTTTTCCCCTTTCTTTTGGGGTGGGGTTCCCCTTAACAGTCCTACCAGGGCTAAAGGGCCTGGCATGGCTTTTAGGGGGAACCCCATGGCCTTTTTTTATTTTACTGTGGGTCCCTCTTAACCTACCTACCAGATTTGGTAAGGATTGGAGGGGGGAGCCCCCGCTGGTTTTTTTTTTTTTTTTTTTAATAAAAATGTCATTTTAAAAAAATAAATGTCAGTCAGTTCTATACATTGTACAGATGTGCAACTTTGCAGGTAGTTTAACGGGACCCCCCCCCCCCCCCCCCGGCATGATATTTAAAGGAATGGGTTTTTTTAGGGCTTTGTTTTTTAACATTAAGCAATGAAAAATGACTGCTCCTTTAAAAACGGTACTATTTAAAAAAAAATTTCATTGATTCTTTTTTTATTATTATTATATCTTTTATTAGATTTTTTAAATCGAATGAAATTATTTTTGAATTTTTTTTTAACTGATTCTTTTATTCTTATTCTTATTAGATCTTTTATTAGATTTTTTAAATCTAATAAAGTTATTTCTGACATTTTTTTTAACTGACTCTTTTTTTATTATTATTATTATTATTATTATTATTATTATTATTATTATTATTATTATTATATCTTTTATTAGATTTTTTAAATCTAATAAAATAATTTTTGAAATTTTTTTAACTGATTCTTTTTTTAATTATTATTATTATTATTATTATTATTATATCTTTTTTTAGATTTTTTAAATGTAATAAAATAATTTTTGAATTTGTTTTTAACTGATTCTTTTATTATTATTATTATTATTATTATTATTATTATTATATCGTTTATTAGATTTTGTAAATCTAATAAAATAATTTTTGATTTTTTTTTTAACTGATTCTTTTTTTTCTTTTTTTTTTATTATATCATTTATTAGATATTTTTTCCTTACAAAAAAAAAAGCAATAAATACACATAAATCTGAAAACCTCTGTTTTCTGTTTTTCGGGAAGTCCCCATACCCCTTTTATGGCCAGTGACTTGCATATAAGCCTTCACAATGGGCACTTTTGAATTTACAAGTTCAAGTCCCATAGACTTACATTAACCCCTTCATGCCGGCTATCACAGTGATCAGTCACTGTGAAACCCGCCCGCCCCCCCCCCTTGTTGTTTTTTTTTCTCTCTGAATGGAGGAGAGAGATACATTGTAATATCTCTCTCTCTGCTTGTGGAGAGAAAAAAAAAACAACTGTTTGTAAAAAAAAAAAAAGATAAATAAATAAATCTTAGATTGTAAGCTCCTAGGATCAGGGCCCTCCTAACCCTCTTGTATTGAACTGTATTGTTGCTGTCTCCTGTAAAGCACTGAGCAAACTGTTGGAGCTATATAAATCCTGTATAATAATAATAATAGTAATAAAATTAATAGTAATAATAATAATAGTCATAAAAATAATAATAATAGTGATAATAATAATAAAAATAATAGTAATAATAATAATAGTGATAGTAATAATAATAATAATAGTAATAATAATAATAATAGTGATGATAATAATAATAATAGTGATAATAATAATAGTGATAATAATAATAATAATAGTGATGATAATAATAATAATAGTGATAATAATAATAGTGATAATAATAATAATAAAAATAATAGTAATAATAATAATAGTGATAATAATAATAATAAAAATAATAGTAATAATAATAATAGTGATAATAATAATAATAGTGATAATAATAATAATAGTAATAATAATAATAATAATAATAGTAATAATAATAGTGATAATAATAATAATAATAGTAATAATAATAATAGTAATAATAATAGTGATAATAATAATATTATAAAATTAAAGAAAAAATACCTAGACAGAGGTTTGATCTAGTTCAGTGCCAGGGTCAGTGTTTGGGTCAAGGTCAGGGTCAAAGGTCAAAGATCAAGGTCAAAGGTCAGGATTTTTTTTATTATTATTATTATTTTTATTTTTTTTTAAATTGGTATCAGTCAGTGTCAGTGTGTTCCAGGTAAAAAACAAAAAAATAAAAAACAAAATGCGCACTATTGTTTCTGGGCTGTACTCCGGGTACAAACAACCATTAACATCCACATATATGGTATCGCTGCGATCGTCAAGAACTGGAAAATTTATTTTTGGTGGTTCTTTGGCGGTAGGTTTCCGTTGATAATTAACCCCTTCACGCCGGATCGTCCGTGAAGAGGAGTTCCTGCCCCGGGAGGTGGGCGGAACAGGGCGGGGCTTAGTGTCAAGTGGCCGCCGTGACATCACGTCACGGCCAGTCACATGATCTAGAAAGGTCCCGATCGAAAGAGCGGACTGGGACCTTTCCGTGAGTACATCACATGTGTGCTGGGAGCACGCAGGGCATGCGCTCTCAGCACATATGTTTTTTGCTACATGAACGCAAATGTGCAGCCGCTCGGCATCTAGGCCCAGATGCCGGGAGGCCGCACATTTGCGTGAGGCTGGCATGAAGGGGTTAACCACCTCCCGCCCGCCATATAGTACAGTGACGGAAGCAAGGTGGTTCTCTCGTTCTGATAGGACGTCATATGACGTCCTTCCATTCTCACCGCGCATGCGCGGCTCAGGGAGCGCGCAGCACGGCGATTGCCGGTGCACTGTGACCCTCGGACACAGCAGATCACGGAAAGAGCCAAAGATGTCAGCTCGGTCATGTGATCAGCTGTGTCCAATCACATCTGATCACATGTAAACACGGAAATGCTAGTTATCGGCATTTCTCTCCTCTCGAGCTGTCACACTGACAGAGGAGAGCCGGTAATCGGCATTCTGTGGAGGGGACATCTACCCTGATCATTAGGGCCCTGATGATCAGTGTGGCCGCAGCAGTGCCACCTGTCAGTGTCCATCAGTGCCAGCAGTCAGTGCTCAGTGCCACTTGCCAGTGCCCATCAGTGCCACATCAATGCCACATATCAGTGCCCATCTGAGCTGCCTTTCAATGTCACCCATCAGTGCCAGTCAGTGCCACCTGTCTATGTCAATCAGTGCCACCTATCAGTGCCAGTCAGTGTAGCCTATCAGTGCGCATCAGTGCTGCCTATCAGTGCCAGTCAGTGCCACCTAACAGTGCCAGTCAGTGCAACCTAACAGTGCCAGTCAGTGCTGCCTATCAGTGCCAGTCAGTGCCACCTAACAGTGCCAGTCAGAACCGCCTATCAGTGCCAGTCAGTGCTGCCTAACAGTGCCAGTCAGTGCCATCTTTCAGTGCCAGTCAGTGATGCCTAACAGTGCCAGTCAGTGCAGCCTATCAGTGCCAGTCAGTGTCGCCTAACAGTGCCAGTCAGTGCCGCCTAACAGTGCCAGTCAGTGCCGCCTATCAGTGCCAGTCAGTGCCGCCTATCAGTACTGCCTATCAGTGCCATATATCAGTGCCATGTATCAGTGCTGCCTTTCAGTGCCCATCAGTGATGCCTGTCAATGCCCATCAGTGCCACCTACCAGTGCCTCCTCATCAGTGCCACCTATCAGTGTCCATAAGTGCAGCCTATCAGTGCCCATCAGTGCAGCCTCATTAGCGCAAATCAGTGAAGGAGAAAAATCACTTATTTACAAAATTTTATAACAAAAACTAAAAAAAAAACGTTTTTTTTTTCAAAATTTTAAGTGGTTTTTGGTTGTTTAAGAAAAAATAAAAATCCCTGGAGGTGATTAAATACCACCAAAAGAAAGCTCTATCTGTCTCAAAAAATGATAAAAATGTCATATGGGTACAGTGTTGCATGACCGCGCAATTGTCATTCAAAGTGTGACAGCGCTGAAAGCTGAAAATTGACCTGGGCAGGAAGGGGGTAGAAGTGTCCTGTAGGCAGGAAGGGGGTAGAAGTGCCCGGTAGGCAGGAAGGGGGTAGAAGTGCCCGGTAGGCAGGAAGGGGGTAGAAGAGCCCGGTAGGCAGGAAGGGGGTAGAAGTGTCCTGTAGGCAGGAAGGGGGTAGAAGTGCCCGGTAGGCAGGAAGGGGGTAGAAGTGCCCAGTAGGCAGGAAGGGGGTAGAAGTGCCCGGTAGGCAGGAAGGGGGTAGAAGTGCCCGATGGGCAGGAAGGGGGTAGAAGTGCCCGATGGGCAGGAAGGGGGTAGAAGTGCCCTGTAGCCAGGAAGGGGGTAGAAGTGCCCGATGGGCAGGAAGGGGGTAGAAGTGCCCTGTAGTCAGGAAGGGGGTAGAAGTGTCCTATAGTCAGGAAGGGGGTAGAAGTGTCCGGTAGGCAGGAAGGGGGTAGAAATGCCCGGTAGGCAGGAAGGGGGTAGAAGTGCCCTGCGGGCAGGAAGGGGGTAGAAGTGTCCTGTAGGTAGGAAGGGGGTAGAAGTGCCCTGTAGTCAGGAAGGGGGTAGAAGTGTCCTGTAGTCAGGAAGGGGGTAGAAGTGTCCTGTAGTCAGGAAGGGGGTAGAAGTGCCCTGTAGGTAGGAAGGGGGTAGAAGTGTCCTGTAGTCAGGAAGGGGGTAGAAGTGTCCTGTAGTCAGGAAGGGGGTAGAAGTGCCCTGTAGGTAGGAAGGGGGTAGAAGTGCCCTGTAGGTAGGAAGGGGGTAGAAGTGCCCTGTAGGTAGGAAGGGGGTAGAAGTGCCCTGTAGGTAGGAAGGGGGTAGAAGTTGTCACATTTTTCTTGGGCTTTAAGATGTGTTTTACCCCGAGGAGGGGAGGGGTTAAGTTTGAAGTTCGCAGTCGAACTTTTGTTAGGTTTGAAAATTCGATGAAGGGGGAGGGGGTGTCACTATTTAACATAAAGCTGGTGTGGGAATGCTGGGATATGCTCCAACCCCTCCCCCCCCCCTTGGATGTTTGTTGGTTGTATTACCTTTCCTCTGCAGCAGTGACAGTTGATCAATGTCAGGAACAGAGGCCACATGGGAATAAAGTGACAGTTCAATGTATGTCTAACCAGGACATGATTTATCGCTTTCATTTTAAAAAGATTTTTTTTTTCTTCCAGATCTCATAAAAAAAAAAAAAGAAACTAATTACAGGAATGAGAAAAGTGAAGACAAAACACTTAATTACCCCGCCCACCGCCACCACCGCCGACGCCGCATGCGCTCTACCTATGATAAATGGACATTTACATCAGATTGGAGGCTGGTGACGGATCAGCAGGACCCGTTTATTCCCCCATCTGAGTGAATGAGGCGAAACGAAGGAAAAATTTGCTTTGTAAAGAATTATCCAATCACCTGCGCAGGACATTTAATAAAAAAACAATAGCGCTTGCACGTGATTGGATGATTGAAGTCCTCACCCAGCTGAGGGAACTTGCACTTCACTTAGAGCAGGGGGAGGGGATGGGGGGGCTCTGAATATTTCCATTGGAGGGCCACATCAAAGGTTTTACAAATACTTGAGGGCCAAAAAACAACGGAATGAATATTTTACTTGGATCTCCTTTGTTGGCGGCGTGATATGAACACAGAGTCTCCATCAAAATCCCCCTTGCTTCAGAGTCTGCCCTTGTATCATTGTCCCTTTTGGAGTCCCTTCTTACATCAGGGTTTCCATCAGCACCCCACGCGCATCAGAGTCTCCCATTACATTGGTGCGCCCCCCCCCTTACATCAAAATCCCCATCAGAGTCCCCCCTTACATCAGTGTCCTCATCAAAACCCACCTTACATCAAAGTCCCTATCAGCATCCCCCTTGCATCACAGTCTCCCCTTACATTGGTGCCCCCCTTACATCAGCATCCCCATCAGAGTCCCCCCTTACATCAGTGTCCTCATCAAAATCCCGGCTAACGTCAGAGTCCCCATCAGCACCCCTATGCATCAGAATCTCCCCTTACATTGGTGCCCCCCCCCCCCCTTACACCAATTTCCCTATTAGAGTCCCTTCTTACATTAGGGTTTCCATCAGCATCCCCCTTGCATCAGAGTCTCCCCTTACATTGGTGCCCCCCTTACATCAGCATCCCCATCAGAGTCCCCCCTTACATCAGTGTCCTCATCAAAATCCCCGCTTACATCAGAGTCCTCATCAGCAACCCCATGCATCAGAGTCTCCCACTACATTGGTGCCCCCTCCCCCCCTTACATCAGCATCCCCATCAGAGTCCCCCCTTACGTCAGAGTCCTTATCAAAGTCCCCACTTTCCATCAGCACCCCTCTTTCATCAGAGTTCCCCCTTACATCAGTGTCCTCATCAAAATCCCCGCTTATATCAGAGTACCCATCAGCACTCCCCTTGCATCAGAGTTTCCCCTTACATTGTTGCCCCTCCTTACATCAGAGTCCTCATCAAAGTCCCCTTTCACATCAGAGTCCTCATCAGCACCCCCCATGCATCAGTCTCCCCTTACATTGGTGCCCCCTCCCCCCTTACATCAGAGTCCCCCCTTACATCAGAGTCCTCATCAAAGTCCCCACTTTCCATCAGCACCCCCCTTTCATCAGAGTCTCCCCTTAGAACAGTGCCCCCCCCCTTACATCAATGTCCTCATCAAAGTCCCCCCTTGCATCAGAGTCCCCATCATCATCCCCCTTGCATCAGTCTCCCCTTATATCAGTGTCCCTATCAGAATCCCCCCTTACATCAGAGTCCCCATCATTATTCCCTTTGCATTATTGTCCCGGAACACTGATGTAAGGGAAACTTTGATGGGACACTGATTTAAGGGAGACCACGTTGGGGACACTGCTGTAAGGGAGACTCTGATGGGAACCCTGATGTAAGGGCGGACTCTGATGGGATCACTGATGTAAAGGGGACTCTGATGGGAACACTGATGTAAGGGCGGACTCTGATGGGATCACTGACGTAAAAAGGACTCTGATGGGAACACTGATGTAAGGGCGGACTCTGATGGGATCACTGATGTAAGGGGACACTCTGATGGGGACACTGATTTAAGGGAGACTCTGAGTGGGACCCTGATGTGAGGTTAAGTTTTGAATGCACTACTTACCCTCCCACACTCCATCCTGCTGGTTGCCTCTAATCTTCTGGGTCACATGACACCCATCATCATTCAACCATTGTCTGTGAGCCCAGGCTGTCATGGACACGCCCCCCGGAGTGTGTTGGCAGAATTGATGTATACAGGTCACAATGTTCTATCCAGAAGTGAGGACCCCCTACCACTCAAAGAATCAGAAGGGTCCAAATGGTCATGGGACTGTGTGAAAGTGTAAGTCGGGGGGGCCACAGGTCAAGTGCAATGCTTTGGCCAATCACAGCGCGCGATGACGTCAAACGTGGGTGAGGCCACACAGATGATGTCACCATGTGGCCCTGTCCCTTAGATATTTAAGAACTGTCAGGCTGGTGCAGCTGTCAGACAGCGGGAGCCCGCATTGAGAGCGGATCAGATTTTTCTTTGGGGAAGAGGCTCTTGTCCCCATCACCATGGGGACAAGGTGCTCGGGGGGGAGCCTCCCTGCCCAACCCCCCCCCCCATGTTGAGGGCATGTAGCCTGGTATGGTTCAGGCGGGGGGCACTTGCTTGTCCCCCCCTTTTCCTGACCTGCCAAGCTGCATGCTCGGATAAAGGTCTGGTACGGATTTTTTTTGGGGGGGACCCCCACGCCATTTTATTTTTAAATCCATACCAGACCTGAAGGGCTTGGTATGCCCATCAGTGCAGCCTATCAGTGCTCATCAGTGCAGCCTATCAGTGCAGCCCATCAGTGCTCATCAGTGCAGCCTACCAGTGCCCTGACTATCAGTGCAGCCCCATCAGTGCCCATCAGTGCAGCCCATCAGTGCTCATCAGTGCAGCCTACCAGTGCCCTGACTATCAGTGCAGCCCTATCAGTGCCCATCAGTGCAGCCCATCAGTGCTCATCAATGCAGCCTACCAGTGCCCTATCAGTGCAGCACCATCAGTGCCCATCAGTGCAGCCTATCAGTGCCCTGACTATCAGTGCAGCCCCATCAGTGCAGCCCATCAGTGCAGTCTATCAGTGCCCTGACTATCAGTGCAGCCCCATCAGTGCCCATAAGTGCAGCCTATCAGTGCAGCCCCATCAGTGCCCATAAGTGCAGCCTATCAGTGCCCTGACTATCAGTGCAGCCCCATCAGTGCCCATAAGTGCAGCCTATCAGTGCCCTGACTATCAGTGCAGCCCCATAAGTGCCCATAAGTGCAGCCTATCAGTGACTATCAGTGCAGCCTATCAGTGCTGCCTATTATTGCCCATCAATTAGTGTCCATGAAAGCAGCCTATCAGTGCCCATCAGTGCAGCCTCATCATCGCACATCAGTGAAGAAGAAAAATTACCTATTTGCACATTAAAATTTTTGGTCTTTTTTTGATTATTTAGAATAAAACACCCCCCCCCCCCAGCGCCCAGCGGTGATTGAATGCCACCTAAAGAAAGTTCTGTCTCAAAAAAGCCCCTGGGCAGTACATTGGCTCACGCCTTGCAGCACTGGGGTCTTTGGTTGGCCATGAGTCGTGGCAACACCATACTAAATGGAAAAACATGCATGCCCCCTTTTTTTTTTTTTTTAGCAATGCATTGCACCACAATGCCCGGTATACGTAACATGGTGGGCTGCGGCGCATTGGGTTTTCCCATACAAATGTTAGGGTACCATCCACAATACATGGATGCACTGCACGCTGGGGCGGACTGACCATTTGGAAACTCAGGCACTGCCCGAGGGCCCGGGGTCAGTAGGGGGCCCCATGAGATGCCCCTGGTACCTTTTTCATAGGCTTTTTTGAGTTTGGGCAAGGACACAGGGGCCCCATGATCCCTTATTGCCCGGGGGCCCCATGAGTTGTCAGTCCGCCCCTGACTGCACGGTTCAGATGCATTACCACGAGTTAACGTCTTGCAAAGGAATGACCCCCAAATTTATTTTAGGACCTCCCCGTGGTTGTTCCGGTATTCAGAATTAAATCTCGATTTCAATTCTACGGCAGCAAAGTGCAATCAGTGAAACATCGGCATGAAAAAAAAAAAAATTACGCAGAAAAGAAAAAAAAAGTATGACTTAAACCCCCAGACTCCGATCCCATTACAATCGTCGATTGTGCAGACTCAGCGCGTTCACACTTCAGGAATGTCTCCGAGACCACAGGGCTGACCTCAGCCTGCCAGTCCAGAGCAGGAAACATGCTGAAAATCTTCATTCCGAGGCTCACATCCTAACCTGGCGAGGACGGCGACGCAGAGGGGGATTTGCGGCTAAGCCCCCCGTGAGAATACATTGCAGGCGCTTTCGCGATGAGTAATAGACAGGAGCGCTTACTGACTTCATCTTCGTTCCCTTCGCTCTTTTTTCCTGTACACAAACACTTAAAAAATTTTTTTAAAAATGCCAAAAAAAAAATTTAAATTCAATGATATCAAAATAAGACTTAGGGGGTATAGTCATTTAAAAAAAATGGCAAAAAAAATATAAATTCATTTTAAATTTAATTATATCAAAATAAGACTTAGGGGGTATAGTAATTTAAAAAAAATGGCAAAAAAAAATGTAAATTTAATTATATCAAAATAAGACTTAGGGGGTATAGTTATTTAAAAAAAAAATGGCAAAAAAATTTAAATTCATTTTAAATTCAATTATATCAAAATAAGACTTAGGGGGTATAGTTATTTAAAAAAAAAATGGCAAAAAAAAATGTAAATTCAATTATATCAAAATAAGACTTAGGGGGTATAGTAATTTTAAAAAAAATGGCAAAAAAAATTTAAATTCATTTTAAATTCAATTATATCAAAATAAGACTTAGGGGGTATAGTAATTTAAAAAAAAATGGCAAAAAAAATATAAATTCAATTATATCAAAATAAGACGTAGGGGGTATAGTAATTTAAAAAAAAAATGGCAAAAAAAATTTAAATTCATTTTAAATTCAGTTATATCAAAATAAGACTTAGGGGGTATAGTAATTTTAAAAAAAATGGCAACAAAAATTTAAATTCATTTTAAATTCAATTATATCAAAATAAGACTTAGGGGGTATAGTTATTAAAAGAAGAAAATGGCAAAAAAATTTAAATTCATTTTAAATTCAATTATATCAAAATAAGACTTAGGGGGTATAGTTATTTAAAAAAAAAATGGCAAAAAAAAATGTAAATTCAATTATATCAAAATAAGACTTAGGGGGTATAGTTATTTAAAAAAAAATGGCAAAAAAAAATGTAAATTCAATTATATCAAAATAAGACTTAGGGGGTATAGTAATTTAAAAAAAAATGGCAAAAAAAATGTAAATTCAATTATATCAAAATAAGACGTAGGGGGTATAGTAATTTAAAAAAAAAATGGCAAAAAAAATTTAAATTCATTTTAAATTAAATTATATCAAAATAAGACTTAGGGGGTATAGTAATTTTAAAAAAAATGGCAACAAAAATTTAAATTCATTTTAAATTCAATTATATCAAAATAAGACTTAGGGGGTATAGTTATTTAAAAAAAAAATGGCAAAAAAAATTTAAATTCATTTTAAATTCAATTATATCAAAATAAGACTTAGGGGGTATAGTTATTAAAAGAAAAAAATGGCAAAAAAAATTAAATTCATTTTAAATTCAATTATATCAAAATAAGACTTAGGGGGTATAGTTATTTAAAAAAAAATGGGAAAAAAAAATGTAAATTCAATTATATCAAAATAAGACTTAGGGGGTATAGTAATTTAAAAAAAAAATGGCAAAAAAAATTTAAATTCATTTTAAATTCAATTATATCAAAATAAGACTTAGGGGGTATAGTAATTTAAAAAAAAAATGGCAAAAAAATTTTTAATTCATTTTAAATTCAATTATATCAAAATAAGACTTAGGGGGCATAGTTATTTTAAAAAAAATGGCAAAAAAAATGTAAATTCAATTATATCAAAATAAGACTTAGGGGGTATAGTAATTTTAAAAAAATGTCAAAAAAAATGTAAATTCAATTTAAATTCAATTATATCAAAATAAGACTTAGGGGGTATAGTAATTTAAAAAAAAAATGGCAAAAAAATTTTTAATTCATTTTAAATTCAATTATATCAAAATAAGACTTAGGGGGCATAGTTATTTTAAAAAAAATGGCAAAAAAAATGTAAATTCAATTATATCAAAATAAGACTTAGGGGGTATAGTAATTTTAAAAAAATGTCAAAAAAAATGTAAATTCAATTTAAATTCAATTATATCAAAATAAGACTTAGGGGGTATAGTTATTTAAAAAAAAATGTCAAAAAAATTAAATTCACCTGGTAAAAGAGCATGTAAATTTGTTCTGTCCAAAAAATCCCCCCAAAAAACAAATGATATTAGATTTTTTTCCAAGGCTGGACGAATGTGTTTCATCGATTTCAAATTTCCTGTCGAAAAAAAAAAAAAAAAAAATGATATTAGATTATATCCGGGGATGGACAAATATGTTCCATCGATTAAAAATTTTACTGTATGCAAACACTACAATTACTAAAGGAAGTTTTTGCAGTAATCAAATAATAAAAAAAATATCAAAATAAGGGGTATAGTTATTTAAAAAAAAAAGGCAAAAAAATAGAAAAAAATAAGAATACATGTGGTAAAAGTGCATGTACATTCATTCTGTCCAACCCCCCCCCCCCCCCCAAAAAAAATGATATTAGATTATATCCGGAGCTGGATGAATGTGTTTCATCGATTTAAAATGGCAAAGACTGCGTTCGGCCACTAGATGGCAAAATTCCTATGATACTTAGTGCCATCTAATGACCAAGTAAGGTATTTTCTATTTTAAATCAAAGTGATTTTACAATTTTTTAGTTTTTGGTTTTAATAACAAATATGTCTATACTTATCTGCTGTGTGCGGTGGTTTTGCACGAAGCAGCCCGGATCCTTCTTAGCTCGGGTCCCCAGCCAGCACTTCCGGGGCCCCTCTCTCCTATAAGGTGCCCTAACAGCAAGCAGCTTGCTATGGGGACACCCGCTGCTCCATGTGTCCATGTACACACGAAGCCGAGGATCGGCCCTGCCCACTCTCTCTTCTCATTGGTTCACTGGCTGTGATTTACAGCAGTGGGAGCCAATGGCTCCCGCTACTGTCTCAACCAATGAGGAGAGGAAGTCCTGGGATAGCCGATCCTCCAGTGCACATTGCTGGATCGAAAGGGGGCTTAGGTGAGTATAAGAAGGGACTGACTGGGGGTGAAGCCGCACAGAAAATGTTTTATAAAAACTCCAACCCTCCTCTGGTCCTCCTCCAGACTCTGCAGCTGACCCCCCCAACCCTCCTCTGGTCCACCTCCAGACCCTGCAGTGGACCCCCCCCCCCTCAACCCTCCTCTGGTCCTTCTCCAGACCCTGCAGCTAACCCCCCCAACCCTCCACTGGTCCTCCTCCAGACCTTGCAGCTGACCCCCCCAACCCTCCTCTGGTCCACCTCCAGACCCTGCAGTGGACCCCCCCCTCAACCCTCCTCTGGTCCGCCTCCAGACCCTGCAGAGGACCCCCCCTCAACCCTCCTCTGGTCCTTCTCCAGACCCTGCAGCTAACACCCCCCCCCACCCTCCACTGGTCCTCCTCCAGACCCTGCAGCTGACCCCCCCAACCCTCATCTGTTCCTCCTCCAGACCCTGTGCTGACCCCCCCCAACCCTCCTCTGGTCCTCCTCCTGACCATGCATTTTCTGCTTCCCAGCTCCGCACCCAGCTTCGTCCCAGAAGCAGCACAAGGTAAGTTGGGGGGAGCACTATGATGTAAGGTAGGATGGGGGACTCTTGACTTCTGTCTGTGGGGGGAAGGGCTCTTGATCTGATGGGGTTGGGGTCCTCTGGACATCTAGTCCTACAGATAGAAAAGGCTGATTGAGGGCAACCCATAGTGCTGATGCGGCCCACAATTAAATGAGTTTGCCACCCCCGCCGTAGACTTTATTATAGCAATTATAGCGATTTTTCATCGATTTAAAATGGAAAAGACCCCATTTTACCACTAGATGGCAGGTTACTATGACAGATGGCAAAACTTCAATGGAAAACATTCGCCCGGCACAGGAAATCGAACGAACATTCCTGCACTTTTATTAAGCGAATTGCTAGGCAAATGTTTTATTAACACCCCCTGGACTTTATTATAGAAACAATTTTGTATATGTTGTTTGTGCAGCCAAAGTCTTGGCCAAAAAAAAGTGGGTCTATCATAGGGAGCACAGGGGGCCAAAATCTCTTGCTAATGGACAACCAATGGGAAGTGTACATATGACCCAGGCAGTGAAGAAGTGGGCAACTGAAGAAGGGTCTTCTCATTGTACAGTGCAGGACATGGAAGACTCTGGACCTAAAATATCACGTGACTGTGAATCCAGGTAAGTACAAGAAGCCCCCAGAACCAGGAGGAGAACCAATCATGAAGTCAGCTCCAAGACAAGGTCTTTCAGCACCCAAGGCGAAAAAAGGCCTTGGCCACCAATACACAACCAATGGGAAGTGTCCAAATGACCTTGGAGTGTGCTCCCAATCTACAGTCCAGGACATAGACGACTCTGGACCCAGAATATCACATTCTTGGTCATGTGATGTTTTGGGTCCAGAGTCCTGGACTGTAGATTGGGAGGACACTCCAAGGTCATTTGGAAACTTCCCATTGGTTGTGTATTGGTGGCCAAGACCTATTTTCACCTTTGGTGCTGAATGACCTTTTCCTGGCATTGATTTCAGGGTTGGTTCTCCTCCTGGTTCTAAAAGCTCCTTGTACTTACCTGGATTCTTGGTCATGTGATGTTTTGGGTCCAGAGTCATCTACATCCTGGACTGTAGATTGGGAGGACACTCCACGGTCATTTGGACACTTCCCATTGGTTGTGTATTGGTGGCCAAGACCTATTTTCACCTTTGGTGCTGAATGACCTTGTCCTGGCATTGATCTCAGGGTTGGTTCTCCTCCTGGTTCTAAAAGTTTCTTGTACTTACCTGGATTCTCGGTCATGTGATGTTTTGGGTCCAGAGTCATCTACATCTTGGACTGTAGATTGGGAGGACACTCCACGTTCATTTGGAAACTTCCCAATGGTTTTATATTGGTGGCCAAGGCCTATTTTCACATTTGGTGCTGAAGGACCTTGTCCTGGCATTGATCTCAGAATTGGCTCTCCTCCTGGTTCTAAATGCTCATTGTACTTACCTGGATTCTTAGTCATGTGATGTTTTGGGTCCAGAGTCATCTACGTACTGGACTGTAGATTGGGAGGACACTCCAAGGTCATTTGGACACTTCCCATTGGTTGTGTATTGGTGACCAAGGCCTATTTTCATCTTGGGTGCTGAAGGACCTTGTCCTGGCATAGATCTCAGGGTTGGTTCTCCTCCTGGTTCTAAAAGCTCCGTGTACTTACCTGGATCTTGGTCATGTAATGTTTTGCGTCCAGAGTCGTCTGTGTCCTGGACTGTAGATTGGGAGGACACTCCACGGTCATTTGGACACTTCAAATTGGTTGTGTATTGGTGGCCAAGACCTATTTTAATCTTGAGTGCTGAAAGATCTTGTCTTGGCATTGACTTCAGGGCTGGCTCTCCTCCTGGTTCTAAAAGCTCCTTGTACTTACATGGATTCTCAGTCATGTGATGTTTTGGGTCCAGAGTCATCTACGTCCTGGACTGTAGATTGGGAGGACACTCCACGGTCATTTGGAAACTTCCCATTGGTTGTGTATTGGTGGCCAAGACCTATTTTCACCTTTGGTGCTGAAGGATCTTGTCCTGGCATTGATCTCAGGGTAGACTTTCCTCCTGGTTCTAAAATAGCAGCATCTAGTGGCCAATTTGTACCCCTACTCTACACAGCCAATGTAAAGGGGGCAGCTCCTTTGTGTCTTGACATCCCATTCTGAAATGCATCGTAGCCAGCTGGGCAACAAATCAGGACGTAATTCATTGCCGGCAACCCAAAGCAATCAGAGAAAAGTCAGGTTTCAGCATGCCAGAGGCAACATCATCAACATCGAACATAAACGATCTCCGTGTCGAAGAACAATGATGTACTTGAACTGCTCAACAACAAACGAATGTGTGTGTGATTACCGAGGAATATATATTGGGGGTGCATGGCGGAACAAAAGCCGGCTTTGCAGCGGAGTCGTTCCTAAACATAACCCGAGCATATGGAGAACAGAGTCAGCCCGGAGGAACATAAACATCTTGTCAGGGCTGTTCCCAGGCGCAGTTTTTAATGGCTTGAACCGATAAATCTTTCCTTGAATTCCATTTTACCGCCTTTAACTCATGTCTGCACGTTTTTTAAAGTGGGGATCAGAATTATTACATAATTGCAACATAAATACACAGATCTGCATTTTAGGAAATAAACATGTCGCTTAAAGCATTTTTACACTTTGCTGTGGAATGTAATAACCAAGGAATGATTTATTAAAGCTTTTTCTCTAAGCAATGTTAACTATCATTTCCAGTAGCAAATATATTTTAAGGGTCCCTTTGTAATTCATGTGATAATTAAAAAAAAAAAAGGCTCTTCTGCTCTTTTTTTTTTCATTTTACTTTAATATGTTTTATTTTATTGTATTATATTTTATTTAATTGCTCTTTATTTTTAACTTCACTTTATTCTACTTTATTTTATATGACTTTAGTTTTAAATTATTTGGTTGTTTTTATTTTATTTTATATCATTGTATTTTAATTAATTAGTTAATTAATTTAATTTTACTATATTTTATTTAATGTCATTTTATTCTGCTTTATTTCATTTCATTTTACTCTATTTTTATTTTATTTTAGTTTTTTTATTCTACTTTATTTTATATGACTTTAGTTTTATTTTATTTTCTTGTGTTGTATTTTATTTTAATTTATTTATTTTAGTTTACTTTATTTTATGTTATTTTATTTTACTTAATTTTATTTCATTTCATTTTACCTTATTTTTCCTTTCTTTTCTTTTGCTTTACTTTGTTTTATTTTACTTTATTTTAATTAATTAAGTTATTGTATTTTACTTTATTTTATTCTGCGTTATTTCGTTTGAATTTACTTTATTTTTATTTTATTTTTGCTTTTCTTTATTTTATTTGATATAATTAATTTGTTTTCTTTTTACCTTTATTTTATGTCATTTTATTTTACTTATTTTTATTTCATTTCATTTTACCTTATTTTTTCTTTCTTTTCTTTTGCTTTACTTTATTTTATTTTACTTTATTTAAATTAATTAATTTATTGTATTTTACTTTATTTTATTCTGTGTTATTTCATTTTCTTTTACTTTATTTTATTTTAATGAATTATTTTATTTCATTTTACTTTATTTTTATTTTATTTTTGCTTTTTTTTATTTTATTTTATATAATTAATTTGTTTTCTTTTTACATTTATTTTATGTCATTTTATTTTACTTATTTTTATTTCATTTCATTTTACTTTCTTTTTCTTTTCTTTTCTTTTACTTTATTTTCTTTTCTTTTACTTTACTTTGTTTTATTCTGCTTTACTTTATATTACTTTACTTTTATTTTAATTTATTTCATTTGAATTGACTTTATTTTATGTCATTTTCTTTTACTTTATTTAATTTTAATTAAATAAATTATTTTATTTTACTTTTCTTCATTTCATTTTATACAGTGAATTAGTTTTCTTTTTACCTTTATTTTATGTCATTTTATTTTACTTTTCTTTTACTTTCTTTTATTTAATTTTACTTTATTTTTATTTAATTTTGCTTTTCGTTATTTTATTTTATATAATTATATAGTTTTCTTTTTATCTTATTTTATGTCATTTAACTTTACTTCTTTTTATTTCATTTCATTTTACTTTATTTTTCTTTTCTTTTACTTAATTTTATTTTATTTTACCTTACATTGTTTTATTCTGCTTTATTTTATATTGCTTAACTTTTATTTTATTTTAATTGACTTTATTTTCTTGTATTTTCTTGTATTTGACTTTATTTTATTTTATTCCATAAAATATTACTTTAAAATAAAGGAGACACCAATGATGGGGCACTATCCCTCCCACTGACACAAATGATGGGGCACTATTCCTCCCACTGACACCAATGATGGGGCACTTTTCCTCCCACTGATACCAATGATGGGGCACTATTCCTCCCACTGATACCAATGATGGGGCACTATTCCTCCCACTGACACCAATGATGGGGCACTATTCCTCCCACTGACACCAATGATGGGACACTATTCCTCCCACTGATACCAATGATGGGGCACTATTCCTCCCACTGATACCAATGATGGGGCACTATTCCTCCCACTGACACCAATGATGGGACACTATTCCTCCCACTGATACCAATGATGGGGCACTATTCCTCCCACTGATACCAATGATGGGGCACTATTCCTCCCACTAATATCAATGATGGGACACTATTCCTCCCACTGACACTAATGATGGGGCACTATTCCTCCCACTGACACTAATGATGGGGCACTATTCCTCCCACTGACACAAATGATGGGGCACTATTCCTCCCTCTGACACCAATGATGGGGCACTATTCCTCCCACTAATACCAATAATGGGGCACTATTCCTCCTACTGATACCAATGATGGGGCACTATTCCTCCCACTGATACCAATGATGGGGCACTATTCTTCCCACTGATACCAATGATGGGGCACTAATCCTCCCACTGATACCAATGATGGGGCACTATTCCTCCTACTGATACCAATGATGGGACACTATTCCTCCCACTGATACCAATGATGGGACACTATTCCTCCTACTGATACCAATGATGGGGCACTATTCCTCCCACTGATACCAATGATGGGGCACTATTCCTCCCACTGACACCAATGATGGGGCACTAATCCTCCCACTGATACCAATGATGGGGCACTATTCCTCCCACTGATACCAATGATGGGGCACTATTCCTCCCACTGATACCAATGATGGGGCACTATTCCTCCCACTGATACCAATGATGGGGCACTATTCCTCCCACTGACACCAATGATGGGGCACTATTCCTCCCACTGATACCAATGATGGGGCACTATTCCTCCCACTGACATCAATGATGGGGCACTATTCTTCCCACTGATGCCAATGATGGGGCACTATTCCTCCCACTGATACCAATGATGGGGCACTATTCCTACCACTGACACCAATGATGGGGCACTATTCCTTCCACTGACACCAATGATGGGGCACTATTCCTCCCACTGATACCAATGATGGGGCACTATTCCTCCCACTGACACCAATGATGGGGCACTATTCCTCCCACTGATACCAATGATGGGGCACTATTCCTTCCACTGATACCAATGATGGGACACTATTCCTTCCACTGACACCAATGATGGGGCATTGTCTACTCCCACTGACAACAGTTCAGCCCCCTAAAGTCTGAAGGACAGTTAACTGGCCCTCTGTTAAGAAAGTTTTCCAGCAAAGGATTTAACGACTGCAAGAAATAAACTATTCTGGCACTCCAGCACGATGGACTGATATCCCAAGCCTGGAGGCTTTTTGGAGATTCTGCCACCCTCATACATTCCTCCAGGGTCCCACCCATTGGCTAGAGTGATATAATAAAGAGTCATGCTATTTCCATAGGAAGCTCTGATTGGTTACATGATACATTGTAGGAACTATTATAGTAACAAAGAAAATGTTTGAACTAGGAATCTCTTAAAGGAATTGCCTAATTATTCATGACACCATGGGAAATGGTCCATGGGAATCGACCGAGATGTGTGGTCACATGACTATTACTAGGAGTCCTTTAAAATTGCCTGTGGATAAAGGCCCCATTGTGTAGACATGGGAACAGAGGACTCCTGACTTTGATGGCTTTTTGATGGGAGAGAAGGCCGAGTCAGAAGAGATGGAAGACAGAAGAATCCAGACAACCACCATGGACTAAAGCTGATGTTTCATCGGGTTATATTTTGCCTTCCCCATTGCCTTCCTCCTTCAGAAAATGTTCAAGCAAAACGTTTGCATTTTTGTTACGTTCTTTATTTTAGACCCAACAATTTCGGTACAAGAGAGAGGTGCCTGTAGAGCTGTTCAAGAGTGTAGGGATGGCCACCTTTGGCCACCAAATTAAATATCCTGAAACCTCCATACTGGCCTTTCTCAGCCTTCAGAGTTCTGTGGATTTCTGGGCTCCTCCAGAGGTTGCCAGGGGTTCCTTGAGTAGTGCACCACGGCAAATTGACCAGATGATGTCTTCCGCAGTGTGGAGATTCTTCTATCGTCTCTCAGATAAGTAACCATTGGCAGTCGTAATCTTTTTTGCTGTCCGTTTGGGTGGCATTCTTCCCATTGACCTCCAATGTAGCAGGACATTCTTTGAGTTGACCATCATTGTGAAGGGTTTGCTTTCTCCGATTAACCACCAATATATGAGGTCCTTCTATGAATGATTGAAAGTGTATGGGGCTACCTTTCCCACTGGTGGTTACTGACCACAAATGAAAGGGTATAAGGGAGACTGACTACCAGCATAAGCAGCACTTGACCACTGAACACCATTGTAAGTAGGGCATTTTCCTACTGGCCAGCAGTGTAATGGGTGCACTTTTCCACTGACCACCCAGTATAAGGGAGGCCTTTATTAATCGACCAATGAAAGGCAGTCCTTACTGCAGTCCAATGTAAGGTGGGTCTTCCGTGCTAAACACAAATAAGTGGAGCCACTCTTCCATTGACCACCCAGTATAAGGGAGGCATTTATTAATCGACCCATAAAAGGCAGTCCTTACTGCAAGGTTGGCCTTCCATACTAAACACGAATAAGTGGAGCCACTTTTCCATTGACCACCCAGTATAAGGGAGGCATTTATTAATCGACCAATGAAAGTCAGTCCTTACTGCAAGGTGGGCCTTCCATACTAAACACAAATAAGTGGAGCCACTTTTCTATTGACCATCAGTGTAAGGGGACTGAACGTCAATGTAAAAGCAAGAGCCTTGTACACTGACCACCAAGGTATGGTGGGCCTACCATACTAACCACAAACGTAAGTGGAGGCCAAAGTAATGTGGTGGCTTTGTGTACTTCTCTACTTTATTGCAGCACCTGAATTTATGCAAATGTGCACTAATATAGGGGAGACTTTACACACTGAACATCAATCTGAGGAGCCCTTCCCCACTGACCACCAATGTAATTAGGATACTTTTATTTGACCACCAGTGGAATGGGGACACCTTTCCATTGACCACCGATATAAGGAGGTGGTACTTATTAATTGAGCAATGTAACGTGGTTTTCTCCACTGGCCAACAATGTAAGGTGGCCTTCTCTCTTGACCACTGATAAAAGTGGGCACCTTTCTATTGACCATCAGGGTAAGGTGGGTGCTCTTCCAGTAACCACCCACGTAAGGCAGTCCTTCTTCAATGACCACCAAGCACGCTGGTTGAAGGTGGGTAAGGGGAGAAGACAAGGGGGAGTTCCTGCACCTATTCTCTGAGAAAAAAAGCCCTGGAGAGGAGGATCAGTAAACCAGAGGATCAGTAAAGCTGCTGGTTACTAGTGAGTGGGGGATCAGCAGAGCTGGCAGTTATTAGTGAGTGAGGGATCAGCAGAGCTGGCGGTTACTAGTGAGTGGGGGATCAGCAGAGGTGGTAGTTACTAGTGAGTGGGGGATCAGCAGAGCTGGCGGTTATTAGTGAGTGGGGATCAGCAGAGCTGGCGGTTACTAGTGAGTGGGGATCAGCAGAGCTGGTGGTTATTAGTGAGTGGGGATCAGCAGAGCTGGTGGTTACTAGTGAGTGGGGATCAGCAGAGTTGGTGGTTACTAGTGAATGAGGGATCAGCAGAGCTGGCGTTTACTAGTGAGTGGGGGAGGGGGTGGAACCAATGGACGGTGGTTGAAGGTGGGTAAGGGGAGGAGACAAGGGGGGGAGTTCCTGCACCTATTCTCTGAGAAAAGAAGCCCTGGAGAGGAGGATCAGTAAACCAGAGGATCAGCAGAGCTGGAGGTTACTAGTGAGTGGGGGAACAGCAGAGCTGGTGGTTTTTAGTGAGTGTGTGAGGGAGTTGAACCAAGGGACGGTGGTTGAAGGTGGGTAAGGGGAGGAGACAAGGTGGGGGGAGTTACTGCAAAATCAGGTCTCCTGCCCTTGGTTGTACCATGTACTGGATGGACAGAAAGAAAAACTCCTTTAGTAGGCCAAGCAGCTACCATTCAGTATATGTATTGTTGTTGGCCTAGAACTCATTTTTAACCGTAGATCTCCATCAACCACTTGACTATACACAAGCTATCTGGACATATCCATTGAAGCAGCCGTTCTTCCCAGATCTGCCGTTGTGGATGTGCAGTCTTTCCACGTGACTAATAAAGTACTAAGCTTACAAACATGTTGGATGGAAAAAGGAAAAGCAATAAATCTTGTGATGTTTACATCAAATTTTCTGAGTTACTATATGATCATATAAAAGCCCGGTGTCTAAAAAAAAAAGTTTTGAAAAAGCCCTCCTTGAAAGAGAGAAAGAAAAAAGAAGACTATTTTTTTCAGCCCTTTATCAGGGCACCTATTCTCTGAGAAAAAAAGCCCTGGAGAGGAGGATCAGTAAACCAGAGGATCAGCAGAGCTGGAGGTTACTAGTGAGTGGGGGATCAGCAAAGCTGGCGGTTACTAGTGAGTGGGGGATCAGCAGAGCTGGTGGTTACTAGTGAGTGGAGGAGGGGGTCGAACCCAGGGACGATGGTTGAAGGTGAGTAAGGGGAGGAGACACGGGAGGGAGTTCCTGCACCTATTCTCTGAGAAAAAAGGCTTGGAGAGGGGGATCAGTAAACCAGAGGATCAGCAGAGCTGGTGGTTACTAGTGAGTGAGGAATCAGCAGAGCTGGCGGTTATTAGTGAGTGGAGGATCAGTAGAGCTGGAGGTTACTAGTGAGTGGAGGATCAGTAGAGCTGGAGGTTACTAGTGAGTGAGGGATCAGCACAGCTGGCAGTTACTAGTGAGTGGGGGATCAGCAGAGCTAGCGGTTACTAGTGAGTGGGGGATCAGCAGAGCTGGCAGTTACTAGTGAGTGGGGGAGAGGGTGGAACCAAGGGATGGTGGTTGAAGGTGGGTAAGGGGAGGAGACAAGGGGGGGAGTTCCTGCACCTATTCTCTGAGAAAAGAAGCCCTGGAGAGGAGGATCAGTAAACCAGAGGATCAGCAGAGCTGGAGGTTACTAGTGAGTGGGGGAACAGCAGAGCTGGTGGTTTTTAGTGAGTGGGGGATCAGCAGAGCTGTTGGTTACTAGTGAGTGTGGGATCAGCAGATCTAGTGGTTACTAGTGAGTGGAGGATCAGCAGAGCTGGTGGTTACTAGTGAGTGGGGGAACAGCAGAGCTGGAGGTTACTAGTGAGTGGGGGATCAGCAGAGTTGGAGGTTACTAGTGAGTGAGGGATCAGCAGAGCTGGCGGTTACTAGTGAGTGGGGGATCAGCAGAGCTAGCAGTTACTAGTGAGTGGGGGATCAGCCGAGCTGTTGGTTACTAGTGAGTGAAGGATCAGCAGAGCTGGAGGTTACTAGTGAGTGAGGGATCAGCAGAGCTGGTGGTTACTAGTGAGTGGGGGATCAGCAGAGCTAGCGGTTACTAGTGAGTGGAGGATCAGCAGAGCTAGCGGTTACTAGTGAGTGGGGGATCAGCAGAGCTAGCGGTTACTAGTGAGTGGGGGATCAGCAGAGCTGGTAGTTACTAGTGAGTGGGGGAGGGGGTGGAACCAAGGGACGGTGGTTGAAGGTGGGAAAGGGGAGGAGACAAGGGGGGGGGGTTCCTGCACCTATTCTCTGAAAAAAAAAGCCCTGGAGAGGAGGATCAGTAAACCAGAGGATCAGTAGAGCTGGCGGTTACTAGTGAGTGGGGGAACAGCAGGGCTGGTCATTACTAGTGAGTGTGGGATCAGCAGATCTAGCAGTTACTAGTGAGTGGGGGATCAGCAGAGCTGGCGGTTACTAGTAAGTGGGGGATAGCAGAGCTGGAGGTTACTAGTGAGTGGGGGATCAGCAGAGCTAGCAGTTACTAGTGAGTGGGGGATCAGTAGAGCTCTTGGTTACTAGTGAGTAGGGGATCAGAAGAGCAGGGATTTCTACTGAGGCAGGGATCACCAAAACTGGAGGTACTACTGGGTGGGGCATCAACAGAGCTGGAGGGGATCTGCTTTAAGAGGGTACTAAGAAGCAGAGGATCTACTGAGCTGGGGTTCTACTGGGTCCCTTTAAAACATATAGAAAATCAACACGCACACACAGGGCATCTATCCAGATTCATTAAAGCTTCATAAAAGCATTCTGAGGCGGTAGACGCTTTAATGCGCGTTGAAGTCGAAGCAAGTGTAAATGAGCCCTAAGGATTACTTAACTGCAAAATCAGGTCTCTGCCCTTGGTTGTACCATGTACTGGATGGACAGAAAGAGAAACTCTTTTAGTAGGTCAAGCAGCTACCATATATGCATTTCATCGTTCTTTGTTGTTGGCCTAGAACTCATTTTTAAACCGTAGATCTCCATCAACCACTTGACTATACACAAGCTATCTGGACATAGTCATTGAAACAGCTGTTCTTCCCTTTTCCTCGGAATGGACAGATCTGATGTTGTGGATATGCGGTCTTTCCACGTGACAAATACTGTAAAGTGCTAAGCTTCCAAACATGTTGGATGGAAAAAGGAAAAGCAATAAATCTTGTGATGTTTACGTCAAATTTTCTGAGTTACTATGTGATCATTTAAAAGCCTGGTGCCTAAAAAAAATCCCTCCTTGAAAGAGAAAAAAAAAGAAGACTATTTATTTCGGCCCCTTATCAGTCCCATGTCTCGGATCTTTGTCCTCCTAAACAGCTCTGCATCTGAAGGATCTTTTTGGTGCGTCAGATGCCTGGACTCTGACTGTACCCTAAGATTCCATCTGCCAGTCCCATACATCCCTAGCCATATAGTGACCAGAGGGTTGAACCGCATTGTGTGGTGAGAAGATACTGAGGAAAATGTGAAAGATTCTTCTGTTGGCCGTAGCTCTTCAAGAGAACGAAGAGCAAAGCCTCAGGTGAACATTTGTGCCAGTGTTGAGGGATCTCTTGGTCTTCTTCTTCTTCTGCCATCACTCTTTAATGTTGCTTCAATAGCCTGTTAGGGAAGATGCAAAAGATTCTGCCATTGGCCATAGCTCTTCAAGAGAACGACGAGCCAAGGCACAGGTGATGATTTGGGGCAGTGTCGATGGATCTCTTGGTCTTCTTCCTCTTCTGCCATCACTCTTTAATGTTGCTTCAATAGGTTGGTATTGAAGATGCAAAAGATCATGCCATTGGCCGTAGCTCTTCTACAGAACGTAGTGCCAAGGCAGAGGTAAAGATTTGGGGCAGTGTTGATGGATCGCTTGGTCTTCTTCTGCCTTCACTCTTCTATGCTGCTTCAATAGGTTGTTAGGGAAGATTCAAAAGATTCTGCCATTGGCTATAGTTCTTCAACAGAACGAGGAGCAAAGGCACAGGTGAAGATTTGGAGCAGTGTCAATAGATCTCTTGGTCTTCTTTTTCTTCTGCCATCACTCTTTAATGTTGCTTCAAAAGGTTGGTATTGAAGATGCAAAAGATCCTGCCGTTGGTCGTAGCTCTTCAACAGAACAAAGTGCCAAGGCACAGGTGAACATTTGGGGCAGTGTTGATGGATTTCTTCGTCTTTTTCTGCCATTACTTTTCTATGTTGCTTCGATGGGTTGCCAAGGAAGATGCCAAAGATTCTGCATGTAGCTCGTCAATAGAATGAAGAGCCGAGGCACAGGTAGAGATTGTTGTTAGAAACTACGTGGCCCCATACAGCCAACCTGACAAAGTCCTCAAAGAAAAAATAGAAAGAAATAGAGATTGAGACGCAACACCCTAATTTGAATCATCCAGCCACAGATTCATTCCAAGGTAAGATAAGATACATTTTGTTGATGGACTGTAAAGGTGTTAGCATCCCCTAAGCAGGGTCTTCATACCTGGGGGACAAGAAGGACTTGAAGGACTTGTCTATCATATAACCACTGTGATAGACTTTATCAATGGCCACATGATCAGGAGCCACTGGCTCCTGATTATTACTAGAAATTGAGAGCCGTCTATGATGGGATGGCGCAGTGAGCCCTCTCTCAACACAGAAACCTAAGAGCCTCCCATCGGTGCCTATGAGCGGTGCATGGGCGTTAAAGCCCGGCCTTGTTTCTGCCACACTAACACATTAAACGGGAGGCAGGAAGTTAACTGAATGCTGCAAACAAATAATAAAGTATACTAGCTTGGTTCTCTAGAGCCTACCCATGGGTACTGCAGATTAGAGAGCTAGATTAGAGACCTCCATACCACGACATACCCAAGAGGAACATCATCCTACACCAAGGAACTGAGCTCTCCACATTTCCACTTCTCTATCAACGTGTCAGAAGAATTTGTAGGTGTATGGAGTGCTCTACATATTACTTGCTGCATTGATATGTGCATTAGTATAAAGTTTTGAAACCCATCAAGTCAGAACAGTATCAGAGCAGCAAGAATATACTGTAAGTCCAGTAAATATTTATTGCGCAAAAGGTTACAGGAAAAGTCAACGTGCTTCAGCTCATAGATCTGCCTTCATCAGGGCAAAGGAATACAATAATGCAGACAGAGACAAATGTCAATAGGCATGATAAAAGAGAAAAAAAAGAGAAAAAAAAACATTATAGTGCTGCACATAAAGTCAATAAATCTTTATTGGATGTGGTTGGAGGTTACAAAAAAAGGCAACATGCTTCAGCTTATAGGTCTTCCTTCATCAGGTATAAGGAATAATATAATAAAGATGGAGGCATTAGTCAGTAGACATGATGAAAGAGAAAAAAAGGAAAAAAATATTGCACATAAAGTCCAGTAAATCATTATTGCCCATGGCAAAAAGTTACAGGAAAAGTCGACGTGCTTCAGCTCATAGGTCTCCCTTGATCAAGGCAAAACAATAATATAAAATAGACAGAGACAAATGTCAATAGACATTAAAGAAAAAAAGAAAGAAAACTTTATAGTGCTGCACATAAAGTCCAGTAAATCTTTATTTCCCATGGCAAAAGGTTACAGGAAAAGTCAAAATGCTTCAGCTCATAGGTCTCCCTTCATCAAGACAAAGGAATAATATAAAATAAACAGAGACAAATGTCAATAGAGATAAAGGAAAAAAGAAAAAAAAACATTATAGTGCTGCACATAAAGTCCAGTAAATCTTTATTGCACACGGCAAAAGGTCACAAGAGAAGTCAAAATGCTTCAGCTCATAGGTCTCCCTTCATCAAGACAAAGGAATAATATAAAATAGACAGAGACAAATGTCAATAAACAGGAAAGATAAAAGGAAAAAAACCAAAACATTATAGTGCTACACATAAAGGCCAGTAACTCTTTCCTGCACATGGCAGATCACAAGAAATGTCAAAATGCTTCAGCTCATAGGTCTCCCTTCATCAAGGAAAAGGAATAATATAAAATAGACAGAGACAAATGTCAATAAACAAGAAAGAAAAAAGGAAAAAAAACCCAAAACATTATAGTGCTGCACATAAAGTCCAGTAAATCTTTACTGCACATGGCAGATCACAAGAAAAGTCAACGTACATCAGGTTTCCCTTGATGAGAGCTAAGGAATAATATAATATAGGCAAAGAGGAATATAAATAGACATTAAGAAAGAAAAAAAAAGGGGGAAAAAATATTATAGTGCTGTACATAAGTCCAGTAAATCTTTATGGCACGGGGTGCAAGGTTACGAGAAAAGTCAACGTGCTTCAGCTCATAGCTCTCCCTTCATCAAGGCAAAGGAGTACTATAATGCAGACAGACAAAAATGTCAACAGACATGAAAGAAAAAAGGAAAAAAAACATTATAGTGCTGCACATAAAGTCCAGTAAATCATTATTGCCTATGACAAAAGGTTACAGGAAAAGTCGATGTGCTTCAGCTCATAGATCTGCCTTCATCAAGGCAAAGCAATAATATAAAATAGACAGAGAAAAATGTCAATAGAGATAAAGGAAAAAAGAAAAAAAAACATTATAGTGCTGCACATAAAGTCCAATAAATCTTTACTGCACACGGCAAAAGGTCACAGGAAAAGTCGACGTGCTTCAGCTCATAGATCTGCCTTCATCAAGGCAAAGCAATAATATAAAATAGACAGAGACAAATGTCAATAGAGATAAAGGAAAAAAGAAAAAAAAACCATTATAGTGCTGCACATAAAGTCCAATAAATCTTTACTGTACACGACAAAAGGTCACAGGAAAAGTCAACCTGCTTACGCTGATATGTTTCCCTTCATCAAGGCAAAGGAATAATATAAAATAGACAGAGACAAATGTCAATAAACAAGAAAGAAAAAAAGAAAAAAAAATATTACAGTGCTGCACATAGCCTCCAGTAAATCTTTACTGCACATAGCAGCTCACAAGAAAAGTCAATGTACTTCAGGTTTCCCTTGAAGAGAGCTAAGGAATAATTTAATATAGGCAAAGAGAAATATCAACAGACATGATGAAAGAAAAAAAAAGGGGAAAAACATTATAGTGCTGCACATAGAGTCCAGTAAATCTTTATTGCACATGGCAAAAGATCAACATACTTCAGCTCATAGGTTTCCCTTCATCAGGGCTAAGGACATTAGTCAATAGACATGGTCAAAGAAAAAAAAAGAAAAAAAAATATTATAATGCTACATATAAATAAAAAATAACGAAAAACATACAATTGCATTACTTCATTCTACTAAATAGATTTTTATACCCTTATCACGATGCACATAACAAATAATAATTAACTGTTTTTTCACAGTTACCCTCTCTGTTTGCGGGTTTATACAGAGACATAGTTTAATAGACATGATAAAAGAAAAAAAAAAAAAGACATCACAATGCTGCAAATTAATTAGAAGTCATGAAACCCATACAATTTTATTACCTTATTCTACTGCATATGAATAGATTTTTCTGCCGTTATCATGCCGCATATATTATTACAGGTAAATTAATGCTGCACACGAATTGACTGCTAGAATTACTCATGAGCTAAACCATAATTAAAATGAAGAATTCATTAAAATAAAAAGTAATGAAAAAAAAAAACCCCTATTTTACCTGCTGTCTGTGTCCTTGTGATTTACCCACTCTGGGGACCAGGAGAGAAAGTAATGGGAAATCCAAAAATGTAATATCAGTCACGAGAACAGGAGTTGAAGAACGATATTCTAGCGAGGGCCCCTGTTCTGGTGACAATTATCTAAGAGGAATTTTGGTGATATTTCCACTTACTTCTAGTTGTGATTTGAATACAAACACTGTGAAAATGTTCTGCTCAGATTGTGTCTGAATGCCCAAACACTCTCTAATGTGTTATGATACGCAGATATATTATTTGTGAAATTGTGCTCTGTTTTATTGGCTTTGTTAGCAAAAAAGAAGTAAAAAGCGTAAAAAATGTAGGATTGTGAGTAAAGTATTGTTAAGACTTTTGTCGTCTTTGCTTCCCCCTGGGGACCATGTGTTTCTTGAGAACATCATCACGTTCAAGTGCATAGGGTGGAGAGGGTTGCTATGGAAGGGGATTTGGGGCAGACTTGATGGACCACTTGCTCTTTTTCTGTCATCAATCTTCTATGTCACTGGGGAAGATATAAAAGATCTATGGATTGCTGGCGAAGATACAAAAGATCTATGGATTGCTGGGGAAGATACAAAAGATCTATGGATTGCTGGGGAAGATACAAAAGATTCTTCCATTAGCTGTAGCAATTCAAGAGAACGAAGAGCCGAAGCACAGGTAAAGATTTGGGTCAGGCTTGATGGACCAGTTGTTTTTCTTCTATGTTGCTTCTATGGGTTGCTCGGGAAGATGGGAAAGATTCTTCTGTTTGCCGTAGCTCTTGAAGAGAACGAAGAGCCAAGCCACAGGTGAACATTTGGTTCAGACTCAATGAACAACTTGTTTTTTTTTCTGCCATCACTCTTCTACAAAAGATCTATGGATTGCTGGGGAAGGTACAAAAGATCTATGGATTGCTGGGGAAGTTATAAAAGATCTATGGATTGCTGGGGAAGGTACAAAAGATCTATGGATTGCTGGGGAAGTTATAAAAGATCTATGGATTGCTGGGGAAGATACAAAAGATGTATGGTTTGCTGGGGAAGATACAAAAGATCTATGGATTGCTGGGGAAGGTACAAAAGATTCTTCCATTAGCTGTAGCAATTCAGGAGAACGAAGAGCCGAAGCACAGGTGAAGATTTGGGTCAGGCTTGATGGACCACTTGTTTTTTTTCTATGTTGCTTCTATGGGTTGCTCGGGAAGATGGGAAAGATTCTTGTTTGCCGTAGTTCTTGAAGAGAATGAAGAGCCAATACACAGGTGGAGATTTGGTTCAGACTCAATGAACAACTTGTTTTTTTTTCTGCCATCACTCTTCTATGTTGCTTTTATGGGTTGCTCGGGAAGATGTGAAAGATTCTTCCTTTTGCCGTAGCTCTTGAAGAGAATGAAGAGCCAAGACACAGGTGGAGATTTGGGTCTGAGTCGAAGGACCACTTGGTCTTTTTCTGCCGTCACTCTTCTATGTTTCTTCTATGGATTGCTGGGGAAGTTACAAAAGATCTATGGGATCTATGGGAAGGTACAAAAGATCTATGGATTGCTGGGGAAGATACAACAGATCTATGGATTGCTGGGGAAGATACAAAAGATCTATGGATTGCTGGGGAAGTTACAAAAAGATCTATGGATTGCTGGGGAAGTTACAAAAGATCTATGGATTGCTGGGGAAGTTACAAAAGATCTATGGATTGCTGGGGAAGATATAAAAGATCTATGCATTGCTGGGGAAGATACAAAAGATCTATGGATTGCTGGGGAAGGTACAAAAGATCTATGGATTGCTGGGGAAGTTATAAAAGATCTATGGATTGCTGGGGAAGGTACAAAAGATCTATGGATTGCTGGGGAAGATATAAAAGATCTATGGATTGCTGGGGAAGATACAAAAGATCTATGGATTGCTGGGGAAGATATAAAAGATCTATGGATTGCTGGGGAAGATATAAAAGATCTATGGATTGCTGGGGAAGTTATAAAAGATCTATGGATTGCTGGGGAAGATACAAAAGATTCTTCCATTAGCTGTAGCAATTCAAGAGAATGAAGAGCCGAAGCACAGGTGAAGATTTGGGTCAGGCTTGATGGACCACTTGTTTTTTTTCTATGTTGCTTCTATGGTTTGCTCGGGAAGATGGGAAAGATTCTTCCTTTTGCCGTAGTTCTTGAAGAGAATGAAGAGCCAAGACACAGGTGGAGATTTGGGTCTGAGTCGAAGGACCACTTGGTCTTTTTCTGCCGTCACTCTTCTATGTTTCTTCTATGGATTGCTGGGGAAGATACAAAAGATTCTGCCATTAGCTGTAGTATTCAAGAGAATGAAGAGCCAAAGCACAGGTGGAGATTTGGGTCAGACTCAATGGACAACTTGTCTTTTTTCTGCCATCACTCTTCTATGTTGCTTCTATGAATTGCTAGGGAAGATACAAAAGATACTGGCTTTGGTCGCAGCTCTTCAAGAGAACAAAGAGACAAGACATAGGTGGAGATTTGGGTCAGACTCAATGGACCACTTGGTGTTTAACCACTTGCTGTCTGGCAGCTGTATATAAACGGCCGGACGGTGGCAGTCCAGGGGCGGGTTGCCGTTCATAAATGGCACCTGCCATTTTGGACTGTGCAAGCTCCCTGGGAGCACGCAGCACCGCGATCCGGTGCCCGCTGTGTCCTCCAGACATAATGGAACACCGATCGTCATACGGGACCTCTGTGCGAGATCCCGATCATGTGATAACTGATTGGCCAATCAGTGATCACATGCAGAGTAGTAAGCAAGATGTCACTTCTGACATCATTGCTTACTACGTGTGGAATCTTTGAATGATCACAGAGATCACATGGTACAGGGCTATTCACAACAGCCTTGTACCATGTGACAAGCTGTGACCAATCACAGGTCACACTGTATTTCTCAATGGCTGCAAGAATGCAGCCAGAGGGAAGGAGAAATAATTACTTTTCCAGCCTTTATAGGTGTAAAAGCAATCAGTGTAAAAAAAAAATCTTCATCACCCCCCACAAGTATTACAGTGTATTGCTATGGTGACAGTATGTAAAAAAAATACATAAATAATAATAAAAAAATAAAGTAAAAATGTAAATTATAATTTTTGGTTATAAACTAATTTGGGTTTTTTTTTTACTAAAAAGATGACTGAATAAATCTTGGCCAAGATTTATGATGAAATATTATTTATTTGCAAAATGTTATAAGAAAAATACTTTTTTTCAAAATTTTTGAACATTTCATTTATATAGCAAAAAAAATAAAAATCCCAGTGGTGAACAAATACCACCAAAATAAAGTTTTATCTGTCTCAAACAAATGCTAAAAAATTCATATGGGTGCAGTGTTGCATGACCGCGCAATTGTCATTCAAAGTGTGATAGCGCTGAAAGTTGAAAACTGGCCTGGACAGGAAGGGGGTAAAAGTGTCCGGACTGGAAGTGGTTAACTGCTGCCACTCTTCTTTGTTGCTTCTATGGGTTGCTCGGGAAGATGTGAAAAATTATTTATTTTGCCGTAGCTCTTGAAGAGAATGAAGAGCCAAGACACCGGTGGAGATTTGGGTCTGACTCGTAGGACCACTTGTTTTTTTTCTGCCGTCACTCCTCTATATTGCTTCTATGAGTTGTTAGGGAAGATGCAAAAGATTCTGGTATTGGTCATAGCTCTTCAAGAGAACGAACAGCCAAGATACAGGTGGAGATTTGGGTCAGACTTGATTAACCACTTGGCTTTTTTTTGCTTTTTGCTGTCACTCTTCTATGTTGTTTTTATGAATTGCTAAGGAATATGCAAGAGATTCTGGCTTTGGTCGCAGCTCTTCAAGAGAACAAAGAGCCCAGACACAGGTGGAGATTTGGGTCAGACTCAATGGACCACTTGGTGTTTTTCTGCTGTCACTCTCCTATGTTGCTCCTATAGGGTGCTAGTGAAGATGCAAAAGATTCTGTCATTGGACATAGCTCTTCAAGAGTAATGGAAATTGGACATTTGCCAAAGCTCTTCAAAAGCTATGGAAATCTCTTGATTAAAGGTGAATATTACAGCAAAACCTGGCTTTGTTATTTTATCTTTTAAACTTTTAAATTTACTTTTATTATAATTTTTTTTATATATTTTTATTTTATTTTTTAATGGACTGACCATTTTTATTATTATTTTTTTGAGGGCCAGTTTTCTGCTTTAACCTCCTTAGCGGAGTGTAGCTCGGGGTAAAATTTCTATACCAAGAGCGGTAACCCCGAGCTATACTCGGGCTTACCATGCGGCGTTGCTCTGGGGGTCCCTGCAGCACTTACCTTGTCCTTCGCTCCCGCGATGTGTCCCCTGCAGCGTCCTTGGCCATCTCCTCCGGCCGATGCCGGCATCCGGCTTCCGTGTTCCGGTCCCTGTGACGTCGGGACGTACGGGCGCCGGAACCGGTGGGAAATTTGAAATTTTTAAAAAATGTCATTTTTGCTGTCATTGCTGTTTCAATGCATTTCACATACATTTTGTCCCGAGTGCTTTGTCCGGCGCCCTGCCCGCATTTTGAATGTTCTTTCTGCCTGGAAACTTAGAAAAGTCCATGGTGTCCAAAAAGTGTCCCTTTACGTCAAAAGCGGTTTTAGACCGGCTAGAGAACAGCGATAGTAAATCAGAACCACTTGCAGAATTGAGTGATAATGATTCGTGGGGGAAATTCGTCATCAGACACTGAAAACGATTTTGCGACTTTGCTCAGCGATGTGCGAACTTGGCGCTATATTTCAACTTTCAGTGTTTTTGGTTTGATTATATTATTGAATTAAATTTATTATTATAATATTATTATTTTTTATGATTATTTATTAAATTATAATTTATGATTTCGTGTTTCAAATTTTATCCTACCCGGGATGTTTAATAGACTCTTGTTCGGACAGATTTCAGTGAGTTATTCCTAAAAATTACAGCCTACAATAAAAAACTACATATTTCCATGCAAAAAAATGGTACCGCTTTCAGCACCAAAAAATCGGAAAGAATCAGACCGCCAAGGAGGTTAAGCTACCCCAAACACAAAAATTCCAGTCTTGTAAGTTAATGAGATTCCAAGAATATGAATTATTTTAGCTTTTAATTTTTTTTTATTTTAATTTTTTTATTTTTTTTCATTGATTTACTTTTTTGGGGGGGCTATTTATTTTTATTTAGTTCATTTAGTTTTTTTTGGCCAGTGTTCTGCTTTAAGCTACCCATGGTGGACAGACATTATTTAATTCCAGTCTTCTAATTTAAGGAGATTCCAAGAAAATGAATTATTTTATCTTTAAATTTAAATTGTAATTATAATTTTTTATGGGGTTTTTTTTAATGGGCTATTCATTTTTTACTTCTTTTTTTTTGGCCAGTGTCCTGCTTTAAGCTACCCATGGTGGACAGCCATTATTTAATTCCAGTCTTCTAATGTAATGAATTATTTTATCTTTAAATTTAAATTGTAATTATAATTTTTTATGGGTTTTTTTTTAATGGGCTATTCATTTTTTACTTTTTTATTTTTTTTGGCCAGCGTTCTGCTTTAAGCTACCCGTAATAGAAAGCCATGATCTAAAAATGAAAAGTCGAGTCTTCTTATTTAAGGAGATTCCAAGAATATGAATTGTAGAACAGCTGCCTAATAAGAGTGTCAGATGTTGACTTGTCATGTCTCCCCCCATAAACCACACATCCTGCTCCCTTCTGCTATCCCTGGCATAGCATTCTTCTTCATGTCCTCAAACGTGTTCCCTGTGGAATGTCTGCTGGTGATTGGTGATTGATGCATGTAAATATATACTATCAGCTGGACCCGGTGAGTGTTGTTTCCAGGACTCAGATGGAGATGCGGTTAAGTTAATCCATCAACAATAATGTTTTCTGCATTTCTTTGTTTTAGGGATAGTTTAACGATGAAGTCATGGAGAACGTCCAGTAGACAGAACACAGTGTGACTACTGTTACATCACGGCCAATTTCCCGAAACACGGGGTAGACGACGGAGATATCCCCAGGCTTAACATGTCAACAGGATAGGCAACGTTAATTTTCTAACGCCGATAGACGCGAACTCCTGCCAATCTCCATAGGATACGTTTAATAATGAGTTCTTTTATCTATGTAAGATCTGATACATGGAACTATATCGCTTTTGGAAGAACAGATGTTTCTAAAGTAGCTCCTTGCCAAATGACTACAACACGTAACAGCTGATCAAGACAGGAAAACGGAAGAAATAAAAAATTGGTTATTTCAAAATTGTAACTTGTAGGACGATAGATACTTGTTTCAGATTTTTTGGAACTTATTCTAAAGATTACCAGGGAAAGAGTTGCTAATCCAAGTGTAGCCCCAGGCACTGGGTTACAAAGAACCTGGCATGAACAGTGATCGAACTGATGAACAAACACAGTACTGGTGTCATAGGGTGAAGTAGCAAAGGTGATCACTAGGACATCTTAAAACTCTGCAGTAAGTAAGCATCAAACAGAAGCAAAACCAGCATCACTGATAGAGGAATACTGGATTGCTAAGGACTGGGGGCTGGTATGCCATGAGGCTAGACTGAGGGTGGCATTGGGAAAGCAGATTCCACATGTAGGCATGTTAACTCTAGCTTCAGACGCGTTGCCTATGTTATCTATAAAGAGAGATATGAGTTTAGCCCATCACATGGCTGGAGAACGAGAGACATAGTAGACAGGACCAGACAGGGACAAAAAACAGGCCCATTTTTGACTGAGCACCCAAAGCTTGGGAACCCTAGACTGAGGGTGGCATTGGGAGAGAAGATTCCACATGTAGGCCTGTTAACTCTAGCTTCAGACACATTGCCTCTGTTATCTATAAAGAAGAGGGATATGAGTTTAGCCCATCACATGGCTGGAGAGCGAGAGACGTAGTAGACAGGACCAGACAGGGACAAAAAATAGGCCCAATTTAGATTGAGCACCCCAAGCTTGGGAACCCTAGACTGAGGGTGGCATTGGGAGAGAAGATCCCACATGTAGGCCTGTTAACTCTAGCTTCAGACACGTTGCCTCTGTTATCTATAAAGAAGAAGGATATGAGTTTAGCCCATCACATGGCTGGAGAACGAGAGACGTAGTAGACAGGACCAGACAGGGACAAAAAACAGGTCCATTTTTGACTGAGCACTCAAAGCTTGGGAACCCTAGACTGAGGGTGGTATTAGGAGAGAAGATTCCATATGTAGGCCTGTTAAGTCTAGCTTCAGACACGTTGCCTCTGTTATCTATAAAGAAGAGGGATATGAGTTTAGCCCATCACATGGCTGGAGAGCGAGAGACGTAGTAGACAGGACCAGACAGGGACAAAAAATAGGCCCCAAGCTTGGGAACCCTTTCCTCAGAGGCCGGTGGTGAAACGCCAGTGGCCGGTTGCAAGAGCAACCTTTGCGACCCTGGTAGTTCCACCACTAGTGTCAATAGGTTTCTTTTTAAAGAAAGAATGAGAGAAGATACAAGACTGTCAGGGAGTGTGGGCGGGGCAGACACAGGAAAAGGGGCAGAAACAGCTTTCTCTCTCCTCTACTGTCTGTGGTGGTAGAGGAACTGTCAGCACTGGAGACAGTCTATCCTGACAGATCCTCTACAGCAGCTGCAGGGAGAGGGGAACCTGGCGACAGCTTTGCGAGGGGGGACCGGCCACCGGGGGAGCATATAGGAGCTTAGGGCAGCAGGAGATGGATAGGAGAGGTGGCTGGGTGGCACATAAAGGAACCGGTCCGTACATTTATCTCCTGCTGTTGCTGCATGCCTGCAGGAGGGAGAGGAGGAGAAGAGGGCATTCAGTGGTGTCAGGAGTAAAATGCACGGTCTGATTTCTCTATGTGCTGCCCACCGCTCCTCCTATCTACGTAGTCCAGGCCCACCAGGCTAATGCCCAGTGTGCCCTATGGCCAGTCTGGGCCTGGTAGTAGATGAAAATGGATGACGGCAAAGCACAAAAGAAACCGGTGAAAGGCCGGGCCGGGGGTTGAGGGCTATCACATGGGAACAAGCTTCCGTATGCTGATGAGAGAGATGTGGAAAAGAAGGTATTATTAGGAGAAATAAGCTAGAGAGGGAAAAGAATGTGGGGGGGGGTGGAGGATGGGGAGAGAAAGGAAAAAAAGGGGGGGGGGAGAAGGAGTGGGGGGGAGAGGGGAGGGGAGAAGGAGTGGGGGACCATCTTTTACTGCTACCTTTGGCTAGAGGGAAGTTCGCACAGCTACGTCACGGATGTATGTGAGCATCGGGGTGTCAGGCAGGGACTCTAATCTAGTCGCTAAGTCAGAACAAGACCAGTGATGATTGTCTTACCTAACATTCTGCTAAAACTTTGTGTATGGTACCACTTTGACCTTGAAGAAGAGAGTACACCCCAAAAGGCATGCCCTAAAAAATGGACATGTATAAAGAAAAGTATCACCAACATCACTCTATTGTTTTTGTTGCAAGAGCACTAATATGGCTACCATCACCACAACCACAAGCTAACAAAAATCTATAACGGGCAATTTGTGAGTGTCATTGTAGTAGAGAGGCTCCTATCGACCAGCATAGTACACAAGTAGGTCAACCCGGCAGATGACGTGGGCTCACCCGAGGTGTGGGGTCTAAGCACTAACCGGCATTCACCAGAGCTCTTGACGGTGGAGATGGGTTTTGCTGTATTTTAGTACCAGGTTGCGGTCCTCAGGGTCATCCCACAAGGAAGTGAGCAAGCCACGGTTCGGTAGCAGATATAGCAGGTTGGGATCAAGCAGAAGCATTGTCAGTAAACATGCCAAAGGTCGGTAACAAGGGGTTGCAGGTTGGGATCAAGCAGGAGAGGACTTGAGGGACAAGCCAAAGGTCAGTAACGAGTGGTAGTGGAGATAAGGACAGCCACAGGTACACAAAGGAACCAGATATCAGTGGAGAGGTCACAACAATCTGGTAGACAGGAAGTGGAAATACGTGGCTTAAATAGGAAGTTTATGGGAGAAGCAAGGAGTTCAAAGTTACACCAAAACAAGGCAAGATTATCCAAGGGTTCAGACAGAACAATGTCTAGCATCTCAGGTGGCTGAGCAAAGAGAGCCACTGCAGAATGCAGCAGAGGTCGTGGGTTCTGGTCCTGACAGTAATAAACTGTCCTTAAATAAGAAGCCAAACCAATCAGGATGCATGCTGACACCACCTAGGCCATCTATAATAAACCAGGATTCTTAGATTTCCTCTAAGGGTTCCTTGAACTGTAGCTGACTGACCTCCCATTTGATGGTGTCTGCATAGTTCCAGGTCCAGCAGCATGATGCCAATGATCTTCTTAGCTGGGTTGCCTTCTTCCTCCTGGCCAATATGACCAATATGGGGAGGGGTGTTCCCATTTGACCCCTATTGAATTGGATTTACTATGGGTTTCCCGGGACCTGAAACTTATTTTAGGCGTCCCTCTGGTATATAAAGGTTTAGAAAGTCTGCCCTAGACTGTCTTTCTGATATGAAAGACATCCTAAATAGTATTGGTTTTAAGTTATGTAGCAATATGATATACTCACCGGCTGCTGATCATAAACTGTGACCAGAAGCCATTGCTGACGGCATGGTCAGTGTGCTAATAGCGTGCGTTTGGCTCATTTTCAGCACACAACGGTGAAACCCTGTGGATGCATATATGTGGAAGCTCAACGTTAAGGACCACCCTTGCTGCATACACTCATGCACTTTACTAGGTCCACCTTGCTAGTACCGGGTTGGACCCCCTTTTGAATTCAGAACTCCCTTCATTCTTCGTTGCCTAGATTCAACAAGGTGTTGGAAACATTCCTCTGAGATTTTAGTCCATATTGATGTAAGTTACTGTTGTCTTTCTATCATCTCGAACCAGTCTGCCCATTCTCCTCTGACCTCTGACATCAACAAGGCATTTTCCTCCACCCAACTGCCGCTCACTGGATATTTTCTCTTTTTTGGACCATTCTCTGTAAACCCTAGAAATGGTTGCAATTGAAAATCCAAGTAGATCAGCAGCTTTTGAAATACTCAGACCAGCCCGTCTGGCACCAACAACCATGCCATGTTCAAAGTCACTTAAATCCCCTTTCTTCCCCATTCTGATGCTCGGTTTGAACTTCAGCAAGTCGTCTTCGCCACATCTAGGTGCCTAAATGTATTGAGTTGCTGCCATGTGATTGGCTGATTAACAATTTGTATTACCAAGCAATTGAACAGGTGTACCTAATAAAGCAGCCGGTGAGTGCAGGTTTACCCTCTATTCCATAGGAATATATCTCCAATTAACTCTTCTTTGTTGTATATCATATGTCAACAGGCAAACATTTTTCTATCTTCCATGGCTGGCCAGGTTGCAATCTCTTGACCACCAATGGAGATTTCTTTTGCTAATAACTTCCAGCTAACATGGTGGTGCCCATTCAGAAGAAAATTGAGGGCTTTCCCCTGAAGTTGCCTTCACCACGTCTAGATGCCTAAATGCATTGAGTTGCTTCCATGTGATTGGCTGATTAGCAATTTGCGTTACCAAGCAATTGAACAGGTGGACCTAATAAAGTGACCATTGAGTCTATATTTAATGTAACAATTCAAATATTTTAAATCAATTTTTTATCACTTCAAATATCATGTGAGATACGTATTTATTTTTGACTTTTATTCACCCTTTAGACAGATCCAAGCTATAAGAGACTTTGGCTTTGGTCTGAGACTATATATCCTTGGCCTTTGATGGTGAACATTCTTGATGGGTTATGTGACCTCACAAATCACGGCTCAGCCATGACGAAGACACGTGTTTGAACAGGTTTGTAGACTTAGGTTTCAAATATGAGACAAAACTGATCCCTTTTCCCACTTCAAATGTTCTTTACCGAGTTAAAAGCCCTTATGGAATGTTTTCATTTAATGTGTAGGATCAGAAAACTGAAAACCTTCACACCTACAGCAGGTTGACTATTTTACTGAAGGGTCCGTAGGGGATCACCTGCAACAGAAAGTTTTACATTCTTCCAACGGATTACACAGTTATTTTTTTCTGTTTTGAACATCTGCTTGAACAAATCATACATGTGCGGCATGCAACTAAGCAGGAAGATCTTTTTCTAAAGAATATGTGTACCTATTGGTTTCCATTTATCAGACCTCCAGTTAGAGGCAATGTAGAATATAACCACCCATCCTCCATCTTTGTCACACTTTATCTTCAGTACAACTAGTTGGAAGTGTAGCGCCCTCTAATGTGCTACTAGAATAGTATAGTAGATGGTAGGTCATTGTGTGACTCATGGTAGTTGTGTGGGTTATGTGAATACAGTTGAGTTATTTCAGGTCAGCTGGACGACTATACAGGTTTTGGCTTTATCGCCTCCTCCTGACTCTGGAGGACCATAGAATCTTCCAGAGGTCGGTAAGAAGGAAGGGGTGGAGGTCTAATCTTCATATTCATTGGGGGTGTCTGGCCAATACCAGGTTTGGAGGCCCTGATAGAGTGGTGGACTGGCCTATAAATATGTCAGAGTCAGGTTGACAGGAGTCGGGTGGAAGATGGAATGCTGAGGAGACTTTCAGCGTCTAGGAGGGGTCCCCTAGGTCTGGGGATTGTGGCCTCTAGGCTGGGTTCAGGTTGGCTGAGGAGGATACATTCTGTGGAGAGGCACAGTTGGGATCAGCCCTGGACAGTCTGAGTACAGCAGTACAATTTGGGATCTACAAGGGGAAAGACCACCAAACGTAGCAAGCTTTCCAAGGACAGCATCAAGCTAAATCCTTTATCCTTGATCTGGGAGATCTTCTGAGAACCTAGGAGGGCTGGTAATGCCTGCAGGTTGGGGAACTGGAAGCAGCTCCGTAGGGGGGAGAGAAGACGTCCCTGCATGTAGCTATGAGAAGTGAAGTGATTTTTCTTTGAGGGGCTGCTACTGATCCACATTGACTGACAGCTTTCAAGAAAAGAATAGTCCAGGATCTGATTTGTATATAGGAGGGAAGCATCCTCCTTCCATTGTTTCAAGAAAAGAATAGTCCAGGATCTGATTTGTATATAGGAGGGAAGCATCCTCCTTCCATTGTTTCAAGCCAAAATGGGCATCCCATAATCCCTATTTCTCTATCCAAGCTGAAATCCCCTAATAAAACAACAAAACCAAGTTCATGGACTGGTCACTGTCTTTGGATAAAAGTTTGTGTGAGAAAAACCTGTTGCCTGGCTGTGCGAAGGGAACCTTGAAGATGCCTACAACACAGCGGCCCTCAAGAGGGTATTGCTACAAAAATAGTTTTCTAGAAGATCTCCCCCTGGAGCCATTGTGCCCTATAGGGCTGGAGGCTGATCTTGGGTGACTTCATATCCATCTACATCTTCAAGCAGCATTGGGGTCCTCCCTCTTTTTTAGTTACCTTCCACAAGTCATGTGACACTAATTGTGTATCATTGGTGGGTATGTATTTGAAAAGGAAACTCTTTTCTTGGTCATGTCATTTTTTCTTTGTTCCAACCTATACTGTGGTTTTGTATTTTTGATAAAACCCAATAAATAGTATTTCAAATTAAAATATTAAAAAAAAACATATAATTATGGAGCAGTTTGCAAAAAAACCCCACCAAAGTACATGCAAAAGCACTTTTTAAGTGAGAGGAAGAGGAAGGATGGAAGGCAAGACTCGTCATGGGGGGAAGGCATACTCAGGTCCACCTAACTCAACCAAAGCCAACGAAGGAGTTCTGGGTGGGGGGGGGCACTCCCAAAGGTAGTAGATGAAGGAATCTGATGGCCACACGTCCTACCCCTAGACTTCAGGGTAGGCACGAAGACCCACACTGTACAATTTTGAGTGAAAGGTTACACAAAAAAAGGGCAGTGACATACAAAGTGAGAAAAATACATTATAAAAGTGCAAGATAGAGGCTAGGCCTTGCAGCCCGCTATCAAAAATGTCCCCGGTCACAACTAGGCCTAGCCTATGAGTGGTGTGGTGTGACCAAGGACTTTTTCTTACAATGGAGTCTCAAATCCATAGTGATACTGAGAGCACCCCCAGGGCACTACTCCCTGGGGGGGTATGGGGGTGCCTAACACTGAAGGTTCTTTGCCTTCCCAGCCCCCAGTCAGACAAGGTAACACTGATTGAATCAGCAGGCACTGTGCCCCTCGGAACCTTCCACACTACAGAAGTACTGCCAAACCCTACCTTATGTGGTGGGTATTCTTCCTATTAGGAAGATCCTTCATGACCCCCGTCATACCAGCAGGGATACTATACAGCCAGCCATCCCAACCAAAAATCCAGAATAATGGTGCAGCACCCCTACTGGACACTGTTAAGAACAGATAGTACACTTTGTTTTAGCCAAAAGGTCAAGAAGCTAACTTAAATTTTAAGAATTAAACTATAAATATAAACCAAAACCTTTGAGTTTGTATTGCTGTAGGTATTCACCTTGGGGGATTCTCTCGCTCTGTTTGTCCTGGTAATCATTGCTAGTGGAACTGAAGTAAGGGAAACATTTTGATTTTTTACCCAACCAGGAAAAGAGAATAAAGTAGAAGTGTTTCCAGCAACAACTGTCCTAGGATCTATTCACACTATTGCATTTCAACAAGGCCCGTTACATGCACTAGTGTGATTCAGTGCCATTTAACCAACTGACATGTGCCACAATGCAAAACGGAGCAGTGAACCAATGTGCCATGCAGTGCCATGTACTACCAGAAAGGCTACATGCAACTTTTCGGTGCACTTTGGTGCATTAGGCAGCTCATTCAATGATGGGTCCAAGATAGCTGAAAGATGCTTCCATTTAAAGCCTACTGAGCCTTTGAAAGCCACCAAAAACTCTTGACTAGGGCACTAAATATGGTTTGCTTCAGAACTGCGCTGATCCTCACCCATCTTAACACCTACAAATAACCGCACTACACCAATCTGGAGTTATCTGGCCCTAGCACCCTTTAATTAAGAAAATGTATACATACACTCACCAGCCACTTTATTAGGTCCACCTGTTCAATTGCTTGGTAATACAAATTGCTAATCAGCCAATCACATGGCAGCAACTCAATGCATTTAGGCATCTAGACATGGTGAAGACGACTTCAGGGGAAAGCCCTCAATTTTCTTCTGAGTGGGCACCACCATGTTAGCTAGAAGTTATTAGCAAAAGAAATCTCCATTGGTGGTCAAGAGATTGCGACCTGGCCAGCCTTGGAAGATAGAACAATGTTTGCCTGTTGACATGATATACAACAAAGAAGAGCTAAGTGGAGATATATTCCTATGGAATAGAGGGTAAACCTAAGATGCTTCCATTTAAAGCCTACTGAGCCTTTGAAAGCCACCAAAAACTCTTGACTAGGGCACTAAATATGGTTTGCTTCAGGACTGCCCTGATCCTCACCCATCTAAACATCTACAAATAACCACACTTCACCAATCTGGAGTTAACTGGCCCTAGCACCCTTTAATTAAGAAAATCTATACATAGACTCACCAGCCACTTTATTAGGTACCCCTGTTCAATTGCTTGGTAATACAAATTGCTGAAGTTGAAACCGATTAATAAATTGGGAACAAAAGGGGATTTGTGTGACTTTGAACATGGCATGGTTGGTGGTGTCAGACTGGCTGGTCTGAGTTTTTCAAAAACTGCTGATCTACTGGGATTTTGTCACACAGCCATCTCTATGGTTTACAGAGAATGGTCCGAAAAAGAGAAAATATCTAGTGAGCGGCAGTTGGGTGGAGGAAAATGCTTTGTTGATGTCAGAGATCAGAGGAGAATGGGCAGACTGGTTCGGACTGGTAGGAAAGGCAACATTAACTCATGTCAATATGGACCAAAATCTATGAATGTTTCCAACATCTTGTTGAATCTATGCCACGAAGAAATGAGGCAGTCCTGAAGGCAAAAGGGGGTCCAACCCAGTACTAGCAAGGTGGACCTAATGAGTGTAAATGACAAATCAATAACTAAACATCACAGTACAAAACAAATTGGAGCCACAAGGTCCTGTTAGGCATCAAGACAATAAATTATCTGCATACCACTTGATCAGGCCTCCAGCCACAACAGCAGCGACTCGGAGTGAACAAATCAAAGATACCCATCATAACAACTGGGAGCCATACCTCAGAAGGGAACCTAAACAGGACCTTGTACCCCTCTGGTTGCTTGACAAAGAAAACAATGTGAACCAACAACTCCGCTCTCTCGAAAAACCAAATGTTGGGTGGGAGGGCGGGATGTTTCTCCAACACAGATGACCTTCGATTGAAGACCTTCCAGACCAACAGCCAGACCACCCCCTGCAGCCCCATCTGTCCTTGACCTTAGCACCCGTCCTTGACCTATTCCTGGCCACCATATTTACTTTCAACTGTTAGGCACCCCTCCTTTAACCCCTGTCATGCTGGGCCTCCGTCTATTTTTCTTCTTTCTCTTTTACTCCAGGCCTCACTTTAATCTCACCTTCCCAGCTGGTGCCAATGCATTTTTTTACAAATGGTGACATTTGTCCAAAATCTCGCAAATTTTTTTTTTTTTTGCCCAAATTTTGTTTGATCCTTTTCAATCACTGATTATTTAAACCAATTTTTGGAAATGAGCATGTGAGAAAATAGAAATAGATAGAGATGTTCTTAAAACAAATCCCTCAGCAGTTGTCACAGCCCTGAAAATGAAGCACCTAAGCCATGACATGTCCAAACACATACGTGTGGGCCTATACTAAACGCCCGTGTTTTGTGTTTCCTTTTTTATGTCGTTGCTAACATTGAGCTATTTTTGAGGGCGCTAATCTGTGTTTTTTTTTTGTTATGTCTCACTTTACCCATAATACAGGTGTTCTATTATTTATTATTAAAGCCGAACTAACCCACATGGAATAAAAATATATTTTTAAAATATTCTTCCCAAATATATTGACATATATTTGAAATGCTACAATTTTGGCCATATTCAATAGATTTCAATAAATTATATATATATATATATATTTATATATATATATTGTAAGTTGAAATGCGTTTTTATTACAAAATATATGAAAAATATTTTTAAAAAAACATTTTCAAATATACTGTATGTCTTTAAAAATACATTTAATCTACATTTTTGGAATGCATTTACAAATATATGTAAAAATTACTTTTTTACATGTTGAAAAAAAACCTGAAGAATATATTTAAAAAAACATATTTTTTAAAATATTTTTCATATATTTTGTAATATATAAAAAACGCATTTCAACATGCAGAGTATATATATATATATATATATATATATATATGTATTTTGAAATATATTGAATATGGCCAAAATTGTAGTATTTCAAAGTATATTTCAAATATATTTTTCTTCCATGTAGGAAACTCCCTCGATTAACTAGTTTTAATTCTTCTGCTGCTAGTATTAGTAAATAGATAGGACGGTATATTCTTTTTACTTGTTTCACACTTTATTTTTTGTATATTTCTTCAATTGCACTTCCTGGTTTCTGGCCTAGGCCAAAATGATGAAGGCAGGACACCGCCGAACCGACCCGATGCCAGTTATAGTGTACAGCCTCAGCTAATGCTGCTCCACCAGCCATGCCTCCTGACTTGGTTCGGCCTACCCACTGGAGCTTAGTCGTAAAGCTAAGCCCCAGTGGGCAGGGCGAAACGCGTCTTCATGCTGACACCCCTGGATTAGTGTACTCAGACACCCGCTCCTTTATTCTGAGCACCGGCGGGGAAACATCTACATCTCCAGCTTCAAGAGGTACTGTGTGTCTTCTTAGGCCAAAATGATGTCATACATCCCAGGAGTCTTCATGGGTGGAGGGGCTTTCACACTCTCCTGCCTGCATGCCCGAGCTAAGGGCAGATGGATTCCATGAAGTAAATGCTGCATGAATCCTCTGCCCTTACTCAAGATGGCCACTGCTAGAAATGTTTGGGCAGTGAACAAAGCAATTTCTCAACCAAATAAAGCATGGAGGCATGTATGGATGGGGAATTTGCTTTGAGTAATAAAAATGAATTAAATTGTGTTTTCAGTTTGTGGTGCTCAGATACAGTTTAGTTCCATTTTCTGGACTGTTTTTCTTTTAAAATTTGGGACCTTGCTGTTTTAAAGCAGCTTGGACTTCATTACTCACCCGCTGTCCAGACTCACCCATGCCGAGGTCCAGCAGCTGTGCAAGGTATCATAGGACCCCCCCTGAGGGGACGTCACCACAGTGCCTGCCACATAAAATGATGCTTGCATTATTAACCTGTTACTGCTGGCGTAAGGCGTATATACTCATTGGTCTCTTTATTAGGTCCACCTGTTCAGTGGCTTGGTAACACAAATTGCTACTCAGCCAGTCACATGGCAGCAACTCAATGCAGTTAGGCATCTAGACGTGGTGAAGACGACTTGCTGAAGCTCAAACTGAGCATCAGAATGGGAAAGAGAGGGGATTTAAGTGACTTTCAAAAACTGCTTACCTACTGGGATTTTCACGCACAGCCATCTCTGGGTTCCGGAGAATGGTCCGAAAAAGAGAAAATATCCAGTGAGCAGAACTTGTGTGGAGGAAAATGCCTTGTTGAGGTCAGAGGAGTATGGGCAGACTGGCTTGAGATGATAGAAAGGGAACAGTAACTCAAATAACCACTGGCTACAACCGAGGTATGCAGAATACCATCTCTGAACACACAACACATCCAACCTTGAAACAGGTGGGCTACAGCAGCAGAAGACCACACCGGGTGCCACTCCTGTCAGCTAAGAACAGGAAACGGAGGCTACAATTCACACAGGATCACCAAAATGTGACAATAGAAGGTTGGTAAATTGTTGCCTGGTCTGATGAGTTTGGATTTCATCTGTGACATTCAGATGGAAGGGTCAGAATTTGGCATAAACAACATGAAAGCATGGATCCATCCTGCCTTGTATCAACGCTTCAGGCTGGTGGTGGTGGTGCCATGGTGTGGCACACTTTGGGCCCCTTAGTACCAACTGAGCATCGTTTAAATGCCCATCGTTAAAACGGCCTACCTGAGTATTGTTGCTGACCTCAATCTAATACCTGTCCCTTTGCTCCCCAAAACCACCTCCCCATTTTCATGTGCAGTCTTGAACTTCCGATCGGTTTGCAACAAACTCACCGCCATCCACGACCTCTTTGTCTCCCGCTCCCTTAACCTCCTAGCAATCACCGAAACCTGGATCCAAGCCACTGACTCTACCTCCCCTGCAGCACTCTCCTATGGAGGTCTCATCTGGACCCACTCACCCAGACCCAGCGGTCGAAAAGGTGGTGGGGTTGGTATGCTCCTGTCACCGCAGAGCACCTTCCAAGTCCTCCCAAACCCTCCCTCTCTATCCTTCTCCTCCTTCGAGGCCCACTGCATCCGGCTATTCTCTCCCACCCTTCTGAGGATTGCAGTAATCTATCGGCCTCCTGGATCCGTGTCCTGCTTTCTCGACGACTTCTCCGCCTGGCTACCGTTCTTTCTCTCCTCCGAGCTACCCACCATCATCCTTGGTGACTTCAACATCCCTATCAACATCAATAACCCGGCTACATCCCAACTCCTCCACTTAACTTCTTCTTTTGCACTCACACAGTGTGTACAGTCCACCACCCACTCCGACAGGAACACACTGGACCTTGTTTTCTCTCATCTCTGCACTCCCCACAACCTCACAAACACCCCCTTTCCCCTCTCTGATCACAACCTCATTACCTTCTCCGTCTCCTCGTCCTCAAACACCTATCCCTCCAAACGTCAAACTATCACCAGCAGAAACCTCCGCAACTTGAACCCGGCCCCTCTCCACTCTGCAGCTGATCAACTTTACGACAGTATCCTTCCCCTGTCCTGTCCCAACCTGACCACTACTGTTTATAACAGCTCGCTATCTACTGCTCTAGACTCGCTAGCACCCCCAACTGCACGAAGCATTAGTCCTCGACCGCTACAACCCTGGCAGACTGACCATACCAAAAATCTCAAACGACGCAGTTGTTCTCTGGAGCTACTATGGTGCAAAACCAGATCCCAACAAGCGTTCACCCGATATAAATCTGCCTTCCTCACCTACACTTCCTCCCTTCATGCTGCCAAGCAAGCCTACTTTGTTACCCTCATTAATACCTTCTCCTCCAGTCCTCGCCAGCTCTTCTCTACTTTGAACTCTCTACTCCCTCCGCCCCCACCTCCACCCGGTACCTTACTCACCGCCCACGAGATTGCTAACCACTTCAAAAACAAGATCGACGCAATTCGTAGGGACATCGCCACTGCTCAGACTTCCACCCCACCTATCATTCCTCACACTATAACCCCCTCAACACTTAACTCCTTCGACCTCGCCACTGCCCAGACTTCCACCCCAACTAGCATTCCTCACACTATAACCCCCTCAACACTCCACTCCTTCGACCTCGCTACCACTGAAGAGGTCACTAAGGTCTTCTCTGAAGCCTGCCTCACCACATGCCCCTTGACCCAGTCCCCTCACAACTCCTATGATCACCCTCTTCCTCCATCCTACGCTCCCTCACTCACATCTTTAATCTCTCCCTCTCTACTGGCACATTCCACTCCCCTCTAATGCACGCGCACATCACTCCTATACTTAAAAAACCCTCCCTGGATCCCACCGACCTGAACAACCTTAGACCCATCTCCCTGCTGCCATTTACATCCAAACTCCTAGAGCGCTTAGTCTATAATCACCTGAGTTCCCACCTCACCGACCACAACCTCCTTGATCCCCTACAGTCCGGCTTCCGCCCCCTACACTCCACCGAAACTGACTTACTCAAACTCACCAACGACCTGCTAACCGCCAAAGCTAATGGCCACTATTGTGCTCCTACTCCTCGACCTCTCTGCTGCTTTCGACACGGTTAACCACCCCCTTCTCCTCAAAAAACTACACTCTCTTGGCCTCAGAGACTCCGCTCTCTCCTGGCTCTCTTCCTATCTATCACAGCGCTCCTTCAGTGTTACCTATAACGCTGCTGCCTCCTCTTCACTCCCCCTCTCTGTTGGGATCCCTCAAGGTTCTGTCCTTGGGCCCCTTCTCTTCTCCATCTACACCTCCTGTCTTGGCCAGTTGATACACTCTCATGGCTTCAACTACCATCTCTATGCCGACGACACGCAAATCTATCTCTCTACCCCTCACCTCACCCCTTCAGTCTCTGCCCGTATCACAAGCCTACTGAACAATATATCGAATTGGATGTCACTCCACTTCCTCAAACTAAATCTTTCCAAAACCGAGCTCCTAGTTTTTTCCCAAGCCCGCGCCCCCCCCCCCGACCTCTCCATCAAGACCAACAACACCACCATCAGTCCCACCCTGCAAGCCAGAGTATTAGGTGTCATCCTAGACTCCAATCTGTCCTTCCATCCCCAGATCCAATCACTGACAAACTCATGTAGACTTCCGCAACATCTCCAAAATACGTCCGATCCTAACCCCGGAAACCACTAAGCAACTCATTCACTCCCTTATTATATTACGACTTGACTACTGTAACTCCCTCCTCATCGGCTTACCTCACCACAGGCTATTCCCACTTCAGTCTATCCTGAATTCTGCGGCCAGACTCATCCACCTTAATAACCCCTCCGTATCCGCCACCCCTCTCTGCCAATCCCTCCACTGGCTTCCGATTGCCCAACAGATGAAATTCAAAATGCTAACATTGACGTACAAAACTGTTCATAATACTGCCCCAAACTACATCACCGATCTGGTATCCAAATACCACCCAAACGCTCTCCGCTCCTCACAAGACCTCCTACTCTCTAGTTCCCTGGTCTCCTCCTCCCATGCCCATCTCCAGGACTTCTCCAGGGCTTCCCCCATCCTCTGGAACTCCCTACCCCAATCCATCAGACTATCACCTACTCTCCTCACCTTTAGGCGCACTCTGAAAACCTATCTCTTCAGGGAAGCCTACCCCGCCCTCAGCTAATTACCGATCTCCTCCACTCTTCCTACCACTCCATCCCCCACAGCTATTTCCTCCTGTACCACTATCCCCTCCCTCCTAGATTGTGAGCTCCAAGGAGCAGGGCCCTCGAACCCCTCGTGTATCGCACTGTATTGTTACTGTACTGTCTCGTGTACTGTCTCCCATTATAATGTACAGCGCTGAGCAAACTATTGGCGCTATATGAATACTGTATAATAATAATAATAATATCCATCCCTTTATGACTCCAGTGTCCCCATCTTCTGATGGCTCCTTCCAGCAGGATAATGCACCATGTCAGAAAGCTCAGATCATCTCCAACTGGTTTCTTGAACATGACAATGAGATCACTCTACTCCAATGGCCTCCACAGTCACCAGATCTCAATCCAATAGAGCAGCTTTGGGATGTGGTGGAACAGAAGGCTGACATCATCGATGTGAAGCCGACAAATCTGCAGCAACTTTGTGATGCTATCATGTCAATATGGACCAAAATCTTTGAGGAACGTTTCCAGCACCTTGTGGAATCTATGCCACGAAGAAAGAAGGCAAAAGAGGGCCCAACATCGTACCAGCAAGGTGGACCTAATAAAATCTCTGAGGAAGGTTTCAAACACCTTGTTGAATCTATGCCATGAAAAAAGAAGGCAATAGGGTGTCCAACACAGTACCAGGAAGGTGGACCTAATAAAGTGTATGCAGCAAGGGTGGTCCTTAACGTTGAGCTTCCACATATATGCATCCATAGGGTTTCACTGTTGTGTGCTGAAAATGAGCCAAACGCACACTCCCAGCCAGGGGCGGACTGACAACTCATGGGGCCCCCGGGCAATAGGGGATCATGGGGCCCCTGTGTCCTTGCCCAAACTCAAAAAAGCCTATGAAAAAGGTACCAGGGGCATCTCATGGGGCCCCCTACTGACCCCAGGCCCTCGGGCAGTGCCCGAGTTTCCAAATGGTCAGTCCACCCCTGCTCCCAGCACAATGGCCATGCTTTCACCAATGGCTTCTGGTCACAGTTTATAATCGGCAGCTGATGGGATGAGATTCAGATCATGAGGCCACTGTGGTAGCCAATCACAGCAATCACATAAACATGGACCCCCTCTTGTTGTCAATATCCACTTAAAGGGCCAGCAGGAGGCATCAGCAAGGACTACCCAGAGCTGTCAAAGAGGAAAAATAAGAAGAGTGGAAATTTTACAAAATATGGCCGTTCTAAACATCAACCAATCTCACAACCTCATGTGCATAGTAATTATAGCAACAATAAGCAGATAGTAATTTCCTTAAAAGTCTCTAAAACATATATCTTGTATCATGTGTAATTCTCTGTAATTTATCACCAATGTGTGCTCCTAAAAAGTCGTCCTTTTGGTTAGCCACCACCAGATGTGCTCCCTCACTGATGATGGGTTCCCTCTTTCAGCTTTCAGTTTTGCTCCCCTTCCTCCTTTCTTTCCAAACAATACACTCCAGGGCCGGATCTAGGGGGATGCTGGGGTGGGCTGGATTTTAGCTGTGCCCCCCCAGATCTCCTAAAATGCATCCACTAATCCAGGAGCCAGTCTGATGCAGACAGTTGATGTAAGGAGGCACACAGATGGGCACAATACATATAAGGGGAGCACTCTGATGGGGACACCTGATGTAAGGCGGCATTCTGATGGGGACACCTGATGTAAGGGGGCACTCTGATGGGGATATTGATAAGACATGTGATGTAAAGGGGCACTCTGATGGGGACTTTGATGGGACACCTGATGTAAGGAGGCACTCTGATAGGGACACCTGATGCAAGGTGGCACTCTGATGGGGACTCTGATAGGACACGTGATGTAAGGGGGCACTCTGATGTGATGGGGACTCTAATGAGACAGTTGATGTAAGAGGGCAATCTAATGGGGACACCTGATGCATGGGGGTACTCTGTTGGGGACCCCTGATGTAAGGGGGAACTCTGATAGGGACCCTGATGTAAGGGGGAACTCTGATAGGGACCCTGATGTAAGAGGGCATTCTGTTAGGGACAGTTGATGTAAGGGGGAACCAGGGGCGGACTGACAACTCATGGGGCCCCCGGGCAATAGGGGATCATGGGGCCCCTGTGTCCTTGCCCAAACTCAAAAGGCCTATGAAAAAGGTACCAGGGGCATCTCATGGGGCCCCCTACTGACCCCGGGCCCTCGGGCAGTGCCCGAGTTTCCAAATGGTCAGTCCGCCCCTGGGGGGAACTCTGATAGAGGTACTCTCATAAGGACACTTGATGTAAGGGGGCAAGCTGATGAGAACTGAATGTAAAGGAGGACACTGATGAGGACTCCTGATTTAAAGAGGGACTCTGATAGGGACATCTGATATAAGGAGGACAGGTTCTCTGTCAGCCTGATACATACTAGTGTTTTCCAGGTCGTGACACTGTGTGACAGACTCTTAGTGACTCACACAATCACACTGACTTTTTTCACTGCACCCCCAGACCAGATAGGCTAGATCCGGCCCTGATACACTCCCTTTAAGGCACTCTCCAGCTCTCTCCTCCGCTTAGAACAAGGTGCCAGATCGTACCAAATATTGCCAGCATGAATATACAGGTACAATAATAGTGTGCATCGGCGCCCTCCATAGCTATTGCTGCACTCCTGTACTATCCATAGCGTCATGACGTCATCAAGCAAGCTCCGCCCCGATGTGTTTCGTCACTTTAGTGTGTTTTTTTTAACTGAAATTTTGGATTTCCAGGGGTCTCCAAACTTTCTAAACAAATCTTCTAAACTTCAGAATTTAGGGGGGGCAGACTGTTGCCAGGAGGAGTAGAAAAGGTCCTGATGTCAATGGAAAAAAAAAAACACTGACACCATCTTTGGTGTCCTTGGGAGGGCTTGTGCCCCATCGTTGGTGTCAGTGGGAGAAATTGTGCACTATCATTCATGTCATTCGGCACCATTGTTTGTGTCATTGGGAGAACTTGTGCCCCTTCATTGGAGTCATTGAGTCCCATTGTTGGTGTCATTAGGAAAAATTGTGCCCCTTCATTGGTGTCATTGGGCTTTATTGTTGGTGTCATTTGGAGAAATTGTGTCCCATAGTTGGTGTTATTGGGAGGAATAGTCCCCCTTCATTGGTGTCATTGGGCCCCAATGTTGGTGTCATTTGGAGAAATTGTGTCCCGTACTTGGATTTATTGGGAGGAATGGTGCCCCTTCATTGGTGTCAGTGAATGAAATAATACCTCAAGGGCCAGATAAGAGCAAGCAAAGGGCCGCAGTTTGGAGACTATTGTCCTAGACCTTTGGGGTAATATTGCGTGACATTAAAAAAATTGGAATTACCGTTATTTTATTCTCTATGGTGTCTGCTTTCAGGAAATATATCATGTTTTGGGGGTTTTGTGTCATCTTTAGGAATAAAATTATTTGCTAAATGTATTTATTTAAAATAATATTTAAAACATTTTGAAAATGTATACATTGATCAGGCACAGAGTGTGATCGATTCATACACTATATTTCCAAAAGTATTAGGCCCTCCAAATCACGTGATTCAGGTGTCCCAATCCCCTCCATGGACACAGGTGTATACAATCATCACCTAGGCATGCAGACTGCTTCTACAAACATTGGTGAAAGAATGGGTCGCTCTCAGGAGCTCAGTGACTCCAAGCGTGGTCCCGTGATAGGTTGTCACCTGTGCAATAAGTCCATCCGTGACATTTCCTGGCTACTAAATATTCCACGCTCAACTGTTAGTGGGATTCTAACAAAGTGGAAGCAACTGGGAACAGCAGCAACTCAGCCAGCAAGTGGTAGGCCACGTCACATGACAGAGCGGGGTCAGTGCATGCTGAAGCGCACAGTGCGCAGAAGTCACCAACTATCTGCAGAGTCAATAGCTAAAGACCTCCAAACTTGGTGTGGCCTTCCGATGAGTACAACAACAGTGCGTAGAGAGCTTCATGGAATGGGTTTCCATGGCCGAGCAGCTGCATCCAAGCCTTACGTCACCAAGTACAATGCAAAGCGTCGGATGCCGTGGCGTAAAGCACGCCGCCACTGGATTCTAGAGCAGAGGAGACGTTCTCTGGAGTGGCCAATCATGTTTCTCTGTCTGGCCATCCGATGGATGTGTCTGTGTTTGGCAGTTGCCAGGATAACAGTACTTGCCTGACTGCATTGTGCCAAGTGTAAAGTTTGGTGGAGGGGGTTCAGGGGCGGACTGACGATTTGGAAACTCGGGCACTGCCCTAGGGCCAGGGGTCAGTAGGGGGCCCCAAGAGATGCCCCTGGTACCTTTTTCATAGGCTTTTTTGAGTTTGGGCAAGGGCACAGGGGCCCCATGATCCCCTATTGCCCTGGGGCCCCATGAGTTGTCAGTCCGCACCTGGGGGGGATTATGGTGTGGGGTTATTTTTCAGGGGTTGGACTTGGCCCCCTATTTCCAGTGAAGGGAACTCTTAGGGCGACATTATGGACAATTTCATGCCCCCAACTTTGTGGGAAGAGTTTGGGGATGGCCCCTTCCTGTTCCAACATGACTGCGCACCAGTGCACAAAGCAAGGTCCATAAAGACATGGAGGAGCCAGTTTGGGGTGGAGGAACTTGACTGGCCTGCACAGAGTGCTGACCTCAACCCCATAGAACACTATTGGGATGAATTAGAGTGGAGACTGAGAGCCAGGCCTTCTCTTTCGACATCAGTGCCTGACCTCACAAATGTTCTTCTGGAAGAATGGTCCAACCTTCCCATAGACACCCTCCTAAACCTTGTGGACGGCCTTCCCAGAAGAGTTGAAGCTGTTATAGCTGCAAAGGGCGGGGCCAACTCAATATTGAACCCTACGGACTAAGACTGGGGGGCCATTGAAGGTCATGTGTTTGGAAAGGCCGGTGGCCCAATACTTTTGACAATATAGTGTATATATCGGGGGGTAAGCCGGTAAATCCTCTACTTATTACAAAACATAGTTTCTAAATGAATTTGTTATATTACTTGTGCAGGTGGGGAAATTAATGACTGTCTACAAACCGAATGAATGTCTTCATTGTGGAATCAAGCGATTATCTGTATTCATTCGCCGTCCCTGTAAATCTCTCCGTTTGCAGGCTGACGTGCGGAGAGATGGGTATGGCATGGCGCCAACGTGACAGCCACTTTGGTCATGGTGTTGCTGGCACCACAAAAGACCAGAAGGAGCGCTCCTGTCATCTATAATACTTGCATAGGCACAGAGAACAGTAAATCTGGCCTTGCCCAGATGCTAACCAATTAATAAGCTCTTCCTAGAGACAATGGGAACCTTTAGACCGCCTTGGGCAAGAGGCAACTGATACCAGGGCATAGAAATGGCATCTGCCGCTAAGCAGCTGACTGTCTGTTCATTTATCCCACCGCTCTATTGATTGCTCAAAGGGTGCAAGCACCTTTATCCACCATTCATATCAGTGTGCCAAGGGCATATACATATGAAAGCTCTTCCAGTTTTCCTCTCTATATCCTTTCCATTTTTTGGTGGGGAAAACAAATACTAGAAAAAAAAAATGAAAGAAAATTTTTTAAAAATTTTTTGATGTCAACTTCCTTCCAGCTTCTTTATTATATTTGTATAATTATATTTTTTAATATTAATTATATACACTCACCGGACACTTTATTAGGTACACGTGTTCAAGTGCTAATCAGCCAATCACATGGCAGAAACTCAACGCATTTGGGCATCTAGACGTGGTGAAGACAACTTGCTGAAGTTCAAACCGAACATCAGAATGGGGAAGAGAGGTGGTTGAAGTGACTTTGAACGTGGCATGGTTGTTGGTGCCAGACGGGCTGGTCTGAGTATTTCAAAAACTGCTGATCTACTGGGGTTTTCACACACAACCATCTCTAGGGTTTACAGAGAATGGTCCGAAAAAGAGGAAATATCCAGTGAGTGGCAGTTGTGTGGAGGAAAAATGCCTTGTTGAGGTCAGAGGTCAGAAGAGAATGGGTTCGAGATGATAGAAAGGCAACAGTAACTCAAATAATTACTCGTGACAACCAAGGTATGCAGAATACCATCTTTAAACACACAACACATCGAACCCTGAAGCAGATGGGCTACAGCAGCAGAAGACCACACCGGGTGTCACTCCTGTCAGCTAAGAACAGGAAACGGAGGCTAAAATTCACACAGGCTCATCAAAATTGGACAATAGAAGATTGGAAAAACGTTTCCTGGTCTGATGAGCCTGGATTTCAGCTGAGACATTCAGATGGTAGGGTCAGAATTTGGCGTAAACAACATGAAAGCATGGATCCATCCTGCCTTGCATCAACGGTTCAGGCTGGTGGTGGTGGTGTCATGGTGTGGGGGAGATTTTCTTGGCACACTTTGTGCTCCTTAGTACCAATTGAGCATCGTTTAAACGCCACGACCAAAATGAGTTTTGTTGCTGACCATTTTCCAGGATGGGTTGGGATGATGCTAGGTGGGCTGGTAACAACTGTTCAAGGGAACCATATACTTGGCTGACAGGAAAGGTTGGATGATAATGGGTGGGCTGGTGACAACTGTGCAAGGAGGACAAAGACTTGACTCGCAGGAAGGGGTTGGATGAGACTGGGTTGGGTGGTGACAACTGTGCAAGGAGGACAAAGACTTGACTCACAGGAAGGGGTTTGATGAGACTGGGTTGGGTGGTAACAACTGTGGAAGGGGGACAAAGACTTGGCTCGAAGGAAGGGATTGGATGATGTTGGGTGGGCTGGTAACAACTGTTCAAGGGAAACATATACTTGGCTGACAGGAAAGGTTGGATGACAATGGGTGGGCTGGTAACAACTGTGCAAGGAGGACAAAGACTTGACTCACAGGAAGGGGTTGGATGAGACTGGGTTGGTTGGTGACAACTGTGGAAGGGGGACAAAGACTTGGCTCAAAGGAAGGGATTGGATGATGTTGGGTGGGCTGGTGTCACGTACCTGATTGGAGACTGAAATGACGAGGTCGGCCTCACTTGTGTCAGCCCTGACCCCACTGGAGTTGGAACAGAGGGAGTCTAGGGACCAAGGGGACAAGAGCGCCAGTAGATGTTGTTTGCAGCTCTTGCAGATGATGACCTTGGAAGACCGATGATCTTCTGATTCAGGCACAGTAGTAACAAGCAGAGCGGGTTTTGTAGATCGCCAGGCGTGCACCAGAGCAAGGCAGGTAGCCAGGGAAAGAGACAGGAGCAGTGTCATTGGAATAGCCAGGGTCATCAACAATTGGACAGCACAGTACAGAATCAGAAGCAAAGCCAAGGTCAGGAGCAGAACCGAAGTCAGGAACAAGTATCAATCAGGAGAGCAATCAGAGTCAGGTGAGGTGAGGTAACAAGGCGGGTCAGCAACAAAGGAATCACACAGGAAGAAGCAGGACACGGGGGAGCTGAAGACCAGTCAGCACCTATCATGGGCAGAGGCTATCTTTAAATAGCCCGTCTGGCACCAATCTTCACCGTGTATGTGCGCGTGTGCCATCGCACATTTCCGCGCACAACTGCCCACTCTTCTCCAGCCATTTCTATGCGCATGCGCATTTCTATTCACGATTCATCTCACCGAAAATCCCTTACAGCTGGTGACAACTGTATAAGGGGGACACAGACTTGACTCACAGGAAAAGGTTGGATGACTCTTGGTGGGGTGGGGACAGCTGTGGAAGGGGTACAAAGACTTGGCTCAAAGGAAGGGATTGGATGATGTTGGGTGGGCAGGTAACAACTGCGCAATTGAGACATATACTTGGCTCACAGAAAGGGGTTGGATGACATTGGGTGGCCTAGTGACATCTGTGGAAGGGAGACAATGACTTGGTTCACAGTAAGGAGTTGGATGATGTTGGGTGGGCTGGTGACAACTGTGGAAGGGGGACAAAGACTTGTCTCAAAGGAAGGGATTGGATGATGTTGGATGGGCTGGTGACAACTGTATAAGGGGGACACAGACTTGACTCACAGGAAGGGGTTGCATGACTTTTGGTAGGGTCGGGACAACTGTGGAAGGGGGGCAAAGACTTGGCTCAAAGGAAGGGATTGGATGATGTTGGATGGGCTGGTGACAACTGTATAAGGGGGACACAGACTTGACTCACAGGAAGGGGTTGCATGACTTTTGGTAGGGTCGGGACAACTGTGGAAGGGCGGCAAAGACTTGGCTCAAAGGAAGGGATTGGATGACGTTGGGTTGGCTGGTAACGACTGTGTAACTGAGACATATACTTGGCTCACAGAAAAGGGTTGGATGACATTGGGTGGCCTAGTGACATCTGTGGAAGGGAGACAATGACTTGGCTCACAGTAAGGAGTTGGATGATGTTGGGTGGGCTGGTGACAACTGTGGAAGGGGGACAAAGACTTGGCTCAAAGGAAGGGATTGGATGATGTTGGGTGGGCTGGTGACAACTGTATAAGGTGGAAACAGACTTAGCTCACAGGAAGGGGTTGGATGACTCTAGGTGGGGTGGGGACAACTGTGCAAGGGGAACAGAAACTTGGTTCAAAAGAAGGGGTGGGATGACACTGGGTGGGCTGGTAACATCTGTGCAAGGGAGATATATAGTTGGCTCACAGAAAGGGGTTGGATGACATTGGGTGAGCTGGTGACAATCGTACAAGGGAGACACAAACTTGACTAACAGGAAGGGTTTGGATGACACTGGGTGGGGAGATCACAACTGTGCAGTGGGGGGACACAGACTTGGCTCAAAGAAAGCAGTTGAATGATTATGGTGGGGCAGAGACAACTGTGCAAGGGGGACACAGAGAGGAGCCCTGGATCATGGGAAAGCTAAATAGTTCATGTGTGCAAATAAACCCAAATGCTTATACCTTTTTAAAAAAGAGGAAGCTCAACCTAGGAAACATTGTTTCTTCTTCTAGCTGTTGAGTTTTAAGAAGAAGTAAAAGAATTGTGGGCTTCAACATCAGACAATAACTACATGTGCATCCTGGCCAACTATGGAGAAGGATCCTGGCCAAAGACAAGGAGTCTGGTGTTTTTGTGGTGAGCTTACCAGACCCTTGAAATAATCTAGAAACCAAAGGTTGCCAACCATTCAGAAATTTACAGACTGTCCATAAAAATTAGACACTGTAAGACTGTCTACAAAGTCCGTGAAAAAAGAAATGCCTGTTTTAGATAAGTATTGCTGCGTTTCTGCAGCTGAGTACCATCCAGTTACAATGTTTATAATAGAATTGACTATGCTTGGATCCAAAGTGTTACATGGGTGTGAATCCTTGTTCACGAAAATGCCTGGTTGATGTAAGAGGTCCCAGGAGTATGGGCAGACTGGTTGAGATGATAGAAAGGCGACAGTAACTCCAATAACCACTCGTTACAACCGAGGTATGCAGAATACCATCTCTGAATGGCACAATATGTCCAACCTTGAAGCAGGTGGGCTACAGCAGCAGAAGACCACACCGGGTGCCACTCCTGTCAGCTAAGAACAGGAAATGGAGGCTACAATTTGCACAGGATCACCAAAACTGGACAATAGAAGATTGGAAAAACGTTTCCTGGTCTGATGAGTCTCAATTTTCAGCTGCAACATTCAGATGGTAGGGTCAGAATTTGGCATATACAACATGAAAGCATGGATCCGTCCTGCCTTGTAGCCACGGTTCAGGCTGGTGGTGTTGGTGTCACGGTGTGGGGGAGATTTTATTGGCACATTTTGTGCTCCTTAGTACCAATCGAACATTGTTTAAATGCCACGGCCTACCTGAGTATTGTTGCTGACCATGTCCATCCCTTTATGACTCCAGTGTCCCCATCTTCTGATGGCTCCTTCCAGCAGGATAATGCACCATGTCACAAAGCTCAAATCATCTGCAACTGGTTTCTGGAACATGACAATGAGGTCACTGTACTTCAATGGCCTCCACAGTCACCAGATCTCCACCCAATAGAGCACATTTGAGATGTGTGGAAACGGGAGATTTGATACATGGATGCGCAACCGACAAATCTGCAGCAACTGCGTGATGTTATCATGTCAATATGGACCAAAATCTCTGAGGAACATTTCCAACACCTTGTTGAATCTATGCCATGAAGAATTAGGGCAGCTCTGAAGGCAACAGGGGGTCCAACCCGGAACTAGCAAGGTGGCCCTAATAAAATTGCCGGTGAGCAGATAATGTCTTCAGTGGCACTTTCATGTTTGAACGTTGTTAATTGTGATATCTGAGTAGCGTTCAATCCACTCAGAATGATATGAGCCCAAGATTGGTGATGACCTTGCTCACTGGAAAGGGTTGGACGATGCTGATAGGGGTGAGGACAACTGTACAAGGGGATACAGACTTACCACATGAGGAATGTTTCCAACACCTTGTTGAATCTATGCCAGGAAGAATTAGGGCAGTTCTGAAGGCAAAAGGGGGCCCAACCTGGTACTAGCTAGGTGGCCCTAATAAAGTGGCCAGTGAGGATATAATGTCTTCAGTGGCACTTTCATGTTTGAACGTTGTTAATTGTGATATCTGCGTAGCGCTCGATCCACTCAGAATGATATGAGCCCAAGATTGGTGATGATCTTGCTCACTGGAAAGGGTTGGATGATGCTGGTAGGGGTGAGGACAACTGTGCAAGGGGATACAGACTTACCAAGGGGCGGACTGACCATTTGGAAACTCAGGCACTGCCCGAGGGCCCGGGGTCAGTAGGGGGCCCCATGAGATGCCCCTGGTACCTTTTTCATAGGCTTTTTTGAGTTTGGGCAAGGACACAGGGGCCCCATGATCCCCTATTGCCCGGGGGCCCCATGAGTTGTCAGTCCGCCCCTGGGGGGATTATAGTGTGGGGTTATTTTTCAGGGGTTGGACTTGGCCCCCTAGTTCCAGTGAAGGGAACTCTTAAGGCGACATTTTGGACAATTTCATGCCCCCAACTTTGTGGGAGGAGTTTGGGGATGGCCCCTTCCTGTTCCAACATGACTGCACACCAGTGCACATATCAAGGTCCATAAAGACATGGAGGAGCCAGTTTGGGGTGGAGGAACTTACCTATCCTGCACAGAGTCCTGAGTTTTGGCAAGGACACAGGGGCCCCATGATCCCCTATTGCCCGGGGGCCCCATGAGTTGTCAGTCCGCCCTGGGGGGATTATAGTGTGGGGTTATTTTTCAGGGGTTGGACTTGGCCCCCTAGTTTCAGTGAAGGGAACTCTTAAGGCGACATTTTGGACAATTTCATGCCCCCAACTTTGTGGGAAAAGTTTGGGGATGGCTCCTTCCTGCTGCAACATGACTGCACACCAGTGCACATAGCAAGGTCCATAAAGACATGGAGGAGCCAGTTTGGGGTGGAGGAACTTGACTATCCTGCACAGAGTCCTGAGTTTGGGCAAGGACACAGGGGCCCCATGATCCCCTATTGCCCGGGGGCCCCATAAGTTTTCAGTCCGCCCCTGGACCTACCACATGAGGAATGTTTCCAACACCTTGTTGAATCTATGCCATGAAGAATGAAGTCCGTTCTGAAGGCAAAAAGGGGTTCGACCAGGAACTAGCAAGGTGTACCTAATAAAGTCGCCGGTGAGTGTATATCTGAGAACATTCACGAGACCAGCTTGGTCAAGAAAGAGGTGGTGGCCTGATCAAGGTGGGTGAGATGGTTTCCCTGGAAAGACCACGTGCCTTGCAACCCATGACCCTGGTAACTTTTGGGTCCAGATGGTCGGTTGGACCCTTGGATGGACTGGGCCTGTGACCACTGGATTCTGAGAGTTTCCTGACATGGCCCAATGGCCGAGGCATATGAAGTTGAGTTTCAAACCTTCCATCACTGGGAATTGTACGGTAGGGTACAACCCACAGCGAGGAGGTGCTCCATGCCCTGGCACGGACCCAATGATTACATACTGTAGGATCATTAGGAAAGTTGTAAAGTTCACTTTGCTGCCGTATTTGGGAGTAGGAGAGCCTAAAAATGAGATCATACTATCAAGGTGGGCAAAACATTCTACAGAGGCTCGTCTCCACTGAAGCAATCAGTTGTACCAGCAACAAGAACCCCCTCACACCAAATGCAAAATGATATTCGGCCTTTATTAGAAGAACCTGTTCCTGCTGGGAGTTTTAATAAAGGAAGAATATCATTTTGCACCTCGGAGTTCGGTGCTCCTGCTGCTGGAACACGATCAAGGTAGACAGGTCAGAGACGACGCGACCATGCGTCCTGTTGGGTGGCAGACTGTGAAACAACTCAGAAGGTATGATGTGGCCCCCAGCTATTGAACCGCATTGGAAGTGTTCAGTCTTCTGAAAACATGGCGACATTTTCTACCGTCCTTTTTTTATTTTCGGTGTCCTTGATTTTCCCAGGTTCCTAGCCAGGGGCGGACTGACCATTTGGAAACTCGGGCACTGCCCGAGGGCCCGGGGTCAGTAGGGGGCCCCATGAGATGCCCCTGGTACCTTTTTCATAGGCTTTTTTGAGTTTGGGCAAGGACACAGGGGCCCCATGATCCCCTATTGCCCGGGGGCCCCATGAGTTGTCAGTCCGCCCCTGTTCCTAGCTATCCTAGAGACCACAAGGACGAGGCTAATCTTCAGACTTCACAAAACATGGTCTCCTAAAGAGACCCTGTCTAGACCTGTGCAGAACGAACAGAAAAAAAATGTTTCGTTTTGCTTTGATTCGTTATTTAAATAGTTTCATTTTGTTAAATTAGTTTAATTCGTGTTCAGAAATTCGTTTTTAATTTTCAAATTCGATTCTATTCTATTCTAATTCAATTCGAGTGGATATGAATTGGCATTCAAATTGTAATTTATTCTATTTGAAATTTGAATTTCGCAAGATGGTTATATTCTATTTCATGCTATTCTATTCTATTTTATTGTTTTTTTCTATTCTATTCTGTAAGCTCCACAAGCAGGGCCCTCCTATTCCTTCTGTACTGAAATATATTGTTACTGTACTGTCTCCCTTATATTGTAAAGCGCAAACTGTTGGCGCTATATAAATCCTGTATAATAATAATAGTATTCTATTCTTTTCTATCCTCCCTTTTTCTATTCTATTCTATTCCATTCAAATCTATTCGAATTTGAATTTAATCTACTTGAAATTCAAATTTCGAAAGATGGTTATGTTCTTTCTATTTTATTCTATTATCTTTTATTCTATTGAACTCTAAGCTAGTGTTTTTTTTTCTATTCTATTCAAATGAGAACTTATTCTATTTGAAATTCAAATTTCGGAAGATAGTTTTGTTCTTTCTATCTTATTCTATTATATTTTATTCTATTGAACTCTAAGCTAGTGTTTTTTTTCTATTCTATTCTATTCTATTCGAATGAGAATTTATTCTAGTCGAAATTCAAATTTGGGAGGATGGTTATGTTCTTTCTATTTTATTCTATTCTATTTTATTCTATTGAACGCTAATCTAGTGTTTTTTTTCTATTCTATTCAAATGAGAACTTATTCTATTCGAAATTCAAATTTCGGAAGATAGTTATGTTTTTTCTATCTTATTCTATCATATTTTATTCTATTGAACTCTAAGCTAGTGTTTTTTTTTCTATTCTATTTGAATGAGAACTTATTCTATTTAAAATTAAAATTTAGGAAGATAGTTATGTTCTTTCTATCTTATTCTATTATATTTTATTCTATTGAACTCTAAGCTAGTGGTTTTTTTCTATTCTATTCTATTCGAATGAGAATTTATTCTAGTCGAAATTCAAATTTGGGAGGATGGTTATGTTCTTTCTATTTTATTCTATTATATTTTATTCTATTGAACTCTAAGCTAACGTTTTTTTTTCTATTTTATTCTATTTGAATGAGAACTTATTCTATTCAAAATTCAAATTTCAGAAGATAGTTATGTTCTTTCTATCTTATTCTATTATATTTTATTCTATTGAACTCTAAGCTAGTGTTTTTTTTCTATTCTATTCTATTCTATTCGAATGAGAATTTATTCTAGTCGAAATTCAAATTTGGAAGGATGGTTATGTTCTTTCTATTTTATTCTATTCTATTTTATTCTATTGAACTCTAAGCTAGTGTTTTTTTTTCTATTCTATTCGAATGAGAACTTATTCTATTCGAAATTCAAATTTCGGAAGATAGTTATGTTCTTTCTATCTTATTCTATTATATTTTATTCTATTAAACTCTAAGCTAGCGGTTTTTTTTCTATTTAATTCTATTCGAATGAGAACTTATTCTATTCGAAATTCAAATTTCGGAAGATGGTTATGTTCTTTCTATTTTATTCTATTATCTTTTATTCTATTGAACTCTAAGCTATTGTTTTTTTTCTATTCTATTCTATTCTATTCGAATGAGAATTTATTCTAGTCAAAATAAAAATTTCGGAAGACAGCTATATTCTTTCTATTTTATGCTAATTTTTTTTCTATTCTATTCTATTCTGTTCTTATCTATTCTATTCTTTTATGTTGTATTCTGTTCTATTGTTTTTCTATTCTATTCTTTTCTATTTTTTTCTTAACTATTCTATTCTATTCTTTTATGTTCTATTCTATTATTATTTTAGTCTAGTTCTAGTCTTATTCTTTTCTGTCTCTGCCTCTCCAGTAGTTGTTCGTTCTGTCAAAGTATTTTTGTTTCTTGCTTCACGCCTGGTGTTTCTGTCATTTCTCTTGCATACCTTCTTGTGACCCCGGGAGCATCTTTTTCTGTTATTTTATTACATACGGCTCCCCTGTGGTTCATTACCCTTGTTTGCTCCCGCTGGTGTTTATCCAGACATAACATTGTTATTATTGCTACTTTCTCCGATTCCTTTACTCTGTTATCTGTGTTTACTTTTTACTTAGATATGCTGGATGTAGTGGTGGCCATTTTTGTTTAGCTTTCCTGATTTGGCACCAGAACATACTAGAGCAGCCTTTCTCGACCTTTTCAACACAAAGGAACCCTTGAGATAACTTTCCGGGTCTCAGGGAACCCCTGCTAATAATTACTATATATACAACTCAAGATACATTCCCCTTACATTGGAGGTCAGTGGGAAGAATGTCCCTTACATTGGTGGTCAGTGGGAAGAATGTCCCTTACATTGGTGATCAGTGGGAAGAATGTCCCTTACATTGGTGATCAGTGGGAAGAATGTTCCTTACATTGGTGGTCAGTGGGAAGAATGTTCCTTACATTGGTGGTCAGTGGGAAGAATGTTCCTTACATTGGTGATCAGTGGGAAGAATGTCCCTTACATTGGAGGTCAGTGGGAAGAATGTTCCTTACATTGGAGGTCAGTGGGAAGAATGTTCCTTACATTGGAGGTCAGTGGGAAGAATGTCCCTTACATTGGTGGTCAGTGGGAAGAATCCTGCTTACATTGGTGATCAGTGAGAAGAATGTCCCTTACATTGGTGGTCAGTGGGAAGAATCCTGCTTACATTGATGGTCAGTGAGAAGAATGCCCCTTACATTGGGGGTCAGTGGGAAGAATGCTCCTTACATTGGAGGTCAGTGGGGAGAATGTCCCTTACATTGGTGATCAGTGGGAAGAATGTCCCTTACATTGGAGGTCAGTGGGAAGAATGCCCCTTACATTGGTGATCAGTGGAAATAATGTCCCTTACATTGGTGGTCAGTGGAAAGAATGTCCCTTACATTGGTGGTCAGTGGAAAGAATGTCCCTTACATTGGTGATCAGTGGGAAGAATGTCCCTTACATTGGTGGTCAGTGGGAAGAATGTCCCTTACATTGGTGATCAGTGGGAAGAATGCTCCTTACATTGGTGATCAGTGGGAAGAATGCTCCTTAAATTGGTGGTCAGTGGGAAGAATGTCTTTTACATTGGTGATCAGTGGAAAGAATGTCCCTTACATTGATGGTCAGTGGGAAGAATGTCCCTTACATTGATGGTCAGTGAGAAGAACGTCCCTTACATTGATGGTCAGTGAGAAGAACGTCCCTTACATTGGAGGTCAGTGGGAAGAATGCTCCTTACATTGGGGGTCAGTGGGAAGACTGTCCCTTACATTGGTGGTCAGTGGGAAGAATGTCCCTTACATTGGTGGTCAGTGGGAAGAATGTTCCTTACATTGGAGGTCAGTGGGAAGAATGCCCCTTACATTGGGGGTCAGTGGGAAGAATGCCTCTTACATTGGTGATCAGAGGGAAGAATGTCCCTTACATTGGGGGTCAGTGGGAAGAATGTTCCTTACATTGGTGGTCAGTGGGAAGAATGTCCCTTACATTGGTGGTCAGTGGGAAGAATGCCCCTTACATTGGGGGTCAGTGGGAAGAATGCCCCTTACATTGGTGGTCAGTGGGAAGAATGTCCCTTACATTGGTGGTCAGTGGGAAGAATGCCCCTTACATTGGTGGTCAGTGGGAAGAATGCCCCTTACATTGGGGGTCAGTGGGAAGAATGTTCCTTACATTGGTGATCAGTGGGAAGAATGTCCCTTACATTGGGGGTCAGTGGAAAGAATTTTCCTTACATTGGTGGTCAGTGGGAAGAATGCCCCTTACATTGGTGGTCAGAGGGAAGAATACCCCTTACATTGGTGGTCAGAGGGAAGAATGCCCCTTACATTGGTGGTCAGAGGGAAGAATGTCCCTTACATTAGATGGTTGTACGTGAAAATTTTACAAATACTCAGACCAGCCAGTCTAGCACCAACAATCAAAGACACTTAAATCCCCTTTTTTCCTCATTCTGATGCTCGGGTTGAACTTCAGCAAGATGTCTAGAGGCCTAAATGCATTGAGTTGCTGCCATGTGATTGGCTGATTAGCAATTTGTGTTACCAGGCAATTGAACAGGTGGACCTAATAAAGTGGCCGGTGAGTGTATATATTGTAGGGCAGGGGTGCCCAAACTATGGCCCTCCAGCTGTTGAAGTACTACAAGTCCCATCATGCCTCTGCCTCTGGGAGTCTTGCCTATGGATGTCAGAGTCTTGCAAGGCTTCATGGGACTCATAGTTCCTCAACACCTGGAGGGCCATAGTTTGGACACCCCTGTTGTAGGGTATATAGGCCACCATTGCTCGATTATCCTATGAAAACATGAGTTTCTGGACTTGGATTTGAGAAAACGGGCCACGCCTCAATGATGTCTTGGAAATCCAATGGGTTTTATTTATTGGGCAAGTAGCTTCCAGCACATACTGCGAACCTTCCACCTCAAGCCACGCCTCCAACGCATCTCGCCCGTAACATACCAAGATTAGTATAAAGACGCCATGGGGTTGATTTACTAAAAGCAAATAGACTGTGCGATTTGAAAAGTGCAGTTGCTCCAGAGCTTAGCAAATGCATGTGGTTGGGTATTTTTTGTAAAGTGAAGCTTTACCTCATTTACTACGCTCTGGAGCAACTGCACTTGCAGAGTACACAGTCTGATTGTCTTTAGTAAATCGACCCTAACAGGTAATGAAAAAACCCAAAACAAACTTCATTGAAACTCCACTCTAGCCACCTCAAATTTGAAGGGCAATTTCTAAACTGTGACTGTGCCTTCATTTTTAATATTGCAGAGACATACTATGCATCAACATGTAGGTCTGGGTCTTGTGATTCTCACAATATAAAGCTCTTTGCTGTAGGATTTACAGTTTTTAAACTACAACCGTTTGAAGATGGCAACCGCCGGTGAAGTGAGCATGTTGGAGCAGTTTGAAGTGAGCATGTTGGAGCAGTCCGCCCCTGCACCAGGTTCAGGGGCGGACTGGCAACTCATGGGGCCCCCGGGCAATAGGGGATCATGGGGCCTTTGTGTCCTTGCCCAAACTCAAAAAAGCCTATGAAAAAGGTACCAGGGGCATTTCATGGGGCCCCCTACTGACCCCGGGCCCTTGGGCAGTGCCGAGTTTCCAAATGGTCAGTCCGCCCCTGCTTAGACCTTTGCGAAAAACCAACTCGGCTTCCCAAGTCACACACAGCAATATCGAGCGCAAAACACTTTATACCAACATCTAACGTTATCCCAACTGTGAAGCATGTCGAGTCGAATATTTTGCTGCTCATTTGCCTCATGACCCAGGGACTGCTGTGTTATAGAACTAATAGATTCTAAAGTGTCTCAGGCTATTTTATACGAAAAAAGCAACAGCAAGGTGTCTGCCTTTGATCTAAAAGTTAAAAAAAAGAAAAGCAGGGCCATGCAACTTGACAATAAACTGACAGCGAAGTGCCTGAGGGAATACAAGTCTGCATTTTTCTCCTTCTCTCAGACTCTTCCCCTTGTTTCCATTAGTCATTAATTACATGTTTTAGCACAGATCTGTCATCAATGAAGCCGTTTTTCTCAGGAAAGATACGGCAATGATGTGTTGATTGTTTCTTGAATCCAACTGATCAGATTACATTTCACGAGCTGTTAGTGCCTAAGATTTAGATCCAGTACATCTTTATGGTTTGTAAATTGTTTTGTTACAAAAGTTTATATATTTCTTGTTCGTGGGATTTATAGAAATGATTTAGAAAATGGAGAATCATATTAACTGTTACTGAGAATGAACAACATCTAGTACAAGGAGTCGGGATTGGGTGGGCAATTCAGTTCAGTAGTACCCCCAGCTCTGCCAATTCCCTGCTCAGTGGTAAACCGCAGCTCTGCAGATCCCTCGCTCAGTAGTAACCGCCAGCTCTGCAGATCCCTTGCTCAGTAGTAACCGCCAGCTCTGCAGATCCCTCGCTCAGTAGTAACCACCAGCTCTGCAGATCCCTCGCTCAGTAGTAACCCCCAGCTCTGCAGATCCCTCGCTCAGTAGTAACCCCCAGCTCTGCGGATCCCTTGCTCAGTAGTAACCGCCAGGTCTGCAGATCCCTCGCTCAGTAGTAACCCCCAGCTCTTCAGATCCCTCGCTTAGTAGTAATCGCCAGCTCTGCAGATCCCTCGCTCAGTAGTAACCGCCAGCTCTGCGGATCCCTCGCTTAGTAGTAACCCCCAGCTCTGCGGATCCCTCGCTTAGTAGTAACCCCCAGCTCTGCGGATCCCTCGCTCAGTAGTAACCACCAGGTCTGCAGATCCCTCGCTCAGTAGTAACCACCAGGTCTGCAGATCCCTCGCTCAGTAGTAACCGCCAGGTCTGCAGATCCCTCGCTGAGTAGTAACAACCAGGTCTGCAGATCCCTTGCTCAGTAGTAACCGCCAGGTCTGCAGGTCCCTCGCTCAGTAGTAACCCCCAGCTCTGCGGATCCCTCGCTCAGTAGTAACCCCCAGCTCTGCAGATTCCTCGTCAGTAGTAACCCCCAGCTCTGCGGATCCCTCGCTTAGTAGTAACCCCCAGCTCTGCGGATCTCTCGCTCAGTAGTGACCCCCAGCTCTGCGGATCCCTCGCTTAGTAGTAACCCCCAGCTCTGCGGATCCCTCGCTCAGTAGTAACCCCCAGCTCTGCAGATCCCTCGCTCAGTAGTAACCGCCAGGTCTGCAGATCCCTCGCTCAGCAGTAACCACCAGGTCTGCAGATCCCTTGCTCAGTAGTAACCGCCAGGTCTGCAGATCCCTCGCTCAGCAGTAACCACCAGGTCTGCAGATCCCTTGCTCAGTAGTAACCGCCAGGTCTGCAGATCCCTCGCTCAGTAGTAACCCCAAGCTCTGCAGATTACTCGCTCAATATTAACCCCCAGCTCTCCTGATCCCCCACTCAGTAGTAACTCCCAGCTCTGCAGATTACTCGCTCAATATTAACCCCCAGCTCTCCTGATCCCCCATTCAGTAGTAACCCCCAGCTCTGCAGATTACTCGCTCAATATTAACCCCCAGCTCTCCTGATCCCCCACTCAGTAGTAACCCCCAGCTCTGCAGATTACTCGCTCAATATTAACCCCCAGCTCTCCTTATCCCCCACTCAGTAGTAACCCCCAGCTCTGCAGATTACTCGGTCAGTAGTAACCCCCACCTCTGCAGATTTCTTGCTCAGTAGTAACCCCTAGCTCTGCTCATCCCCCACTCAGTAGCAGGGGCAGTGCCCGAGTTTCCAAATGGTCAGTCCGCCCCTGGATGTGAGTAAACACGGTCAATATGAACAATTTGTCTTCAATTTACCATGAAAAACAGGAAGCCCTATGAAAACTCATTAGGGAAATTTCATAAACTGGAGCAGATTTTCAAGCCACATAGGAGATAAGGGGGGAAGACTGGATGAGTAGATGCCAAGACATCCCCTCTACTCTGATCCCACATCGTCTGGACATGCCAGATTCCAGTAACTTCTAGGTTAGCAGATATTCCAGTAAGACAAGACCTTTGACAATGGAATGGATATAAATACATCTTTCCTTCATCATTTCACTACACCCTCTTCCATGAATAGCATTGTTCTGATCCCACACAGAAGAACCAATGCCAAGCGAGTAGCACTTCTGGAATCCTGTGACTCAAGATGGTAGCCAGACTAGGAGAACAGTAGGTGTCCCGGAAACACAGAGGCGGAGGAGCAGGGAAATCCAGCGTTCCAAAAAAAGGGGAGTCCAAGTACACGAGTTACATCATAAAACAATTCAACTGCGATGGAGATGAACTTAATGCGCCATGAAACGCTACTGATTAGAACAAGGACGGCAAACCAAAAAAGACATGTGCATGACAAGGGAGGCCATATGGATGGAGGCCAAAGCTGAGGTCCCAGAGGACATGTTCTATGACTACGTCTATCTGATGATTCCGCAGATGTGTCTGAGGAAGAATCTCTAAATGCTGACTCATGGAAATGAGGAGCTAATGATCGTGATGACATAAAACAGGCAGCTGCTAACAATGTCTTATTGTAAGATTAAAAAAAAATCTGATTAAAAGAAAGACAGTAAATATTAGGAAAAAAAAAAAGTATGATCTCACAACACTGGCTGGTTAGGGATGGGGGGACGAGGGGGGAGGGGGGGGTGATAAACTGAAAACAGCCCAAGACACAAATAAAGGATAAGTAAAGAACAAAATACAATATGATGTTGCAGCTCACAGTCCTTCAATGAGGCTGCATTTGATTTCAAGAGTACAAAAAAAGAAACCTGTTGATCCTACCAGAAACACAGCACCCTTCTCACTTCCTGTGTGATGACCGAAAGCACAAGCAACCTACCTTCTACTGCAAACTACTGATCGCCCCCCCCCCCCATCCCTCTCCATGTAATCAAGATGACTACCATAAGCTGTGTGCGTATCTATCTATTATCTATCTATCTATTATCTATCGATCTATTATCTATCTATCTATCTATTATCTATCTATCTATCGATCTATTATCTATCTATCTATCTATTATCTATCTATCTATTATCTATCTATTATCTATCTATCTATCGATCTATTATCTATCTATCTATCTATCTATCTATCTATCTATTATCTATCTATTATCTATCTATCTATTATCTATCTATTATCTATCTATCTATCTATCTATCTATCTATCTATCTATCTATCTATCTATTATCTATCTATCTATTATCTATCTATCTATCTATCTATCTATCTATCTATTATCTATCTATCTATCTATCTATCTATCTATCTATCTATCTATCTATTATCTATCTATCTATCTATCTATCTATCTATCTATCTATCTATTATCTATCTATTATCTATCTATCTATTATCTATCTATTATCTATCTATCTATCTATCTATCTATCTATCTATTATCTATCTATCTATCTATTATCTATCTATCTATCTATCTATCTATCTGTCTATCTATCTATCTATCTATCTATCTATCTATTATCTATCTATCTATCTATCTATCTATCTATCTATTATCTATCTATCTATCTATCTATCTATCTATTATCTATCTATCTATCTATCTATCTATCTATCTATTATCTATCTATCTATCTATTATCTATCTATCTATTATCTATCTATCTATTATCTATCTATCTATCTATCTATCTATCTATCTATCTATCTATCTATTATCTATTATCTATCTATTATCTATCTATCTATCTATCTATCTATCTATCTATCTATCTATCTATCTATCTATCTATCTATTATCTATCTATCTATCTATTATCTATCTATTATCTATCTATTATCTATCTATATATCTATCTATCTATCTATCTATCTATCTATCTATCTATTATCTATCTATCTATTATCTATCTATATATTATCTATCTATTATCTATCTATCTATCTATCTATTATCTATCTATCTATCTATCTATCTATCTATCTATTATCTATCTATCTATCTATCTATCTATCTATCTATCTATCTATCTATTATCTATCTATCTATCTATTATCTATCTATCTATCTATCTATCTATCTATCTATCTATCTATTATCTATCTATCTATCTATCTATCTATCTATCTATTATCTATCTATCTATCTATCTATCTATCTATTATCTATCTATCTATCTATCTATTTATCTATCTATCTATCTATCTATCTATCTATCTATCTATCTATCTATTATCTATCTATCTATCTATTATCTATCTATCTATCTATCTATCTATCTATTATCTATCTATCTATCTATCTATCTATCTATTATCTATCTATCTATCTATCTATTATCTATCTATCTATCTATCTATCTATCTATCTATTATCTATCTATCTATCTATCTATCTATCTATCTATCTATCTATCTGTCTATCTATTATTTAGTATATTTGAAAACACATTTCAAATATACTGTATGTCTTTAAAAATTCAAATCTACTTTTTTGGAATGTATTTACAAATATCTGTAAAAAATATATTACATTTTTATATGTAAAAAAACAAAAAACAAAGAATATATTCTAAAAATATATATTTTTAAAAATATGTTTTTTAATATATTCTTCAATTTGTTTTTACATATAAAAAAGTCATTTTAACATATATTTATACATATATTTGTAAATGCATTCCAAAAATGAAGATTTGTATTTCTAAAGACATACAGTATATTTGAAATGTATTTTTAAAAATATTTTTCACATATGCAAAAAATCTGAAGAATATATTTAAAAAAAAAATATATATATATATATATATATATATATATATATATATTAACATATATTCTTCAGATTTTTTTTTAACATATAAAAAAAGCCATTGGGTGGTAATGCATGTGGTTAGAATACCACCAGTCACACAGCTCCCGGTGTACACAGGACGATGTCTTTTGGTACACTGACTTATGAATGTCGGTGTTCCCTGTGACTGTATGTGCAGCCTTGTGCTGCCATCTGTTGGTGTGTTACAAACCTAGTCTCTAAAATTTTTTATACCTCCTCGTGTGTGTGTGTATACATTTATATATACTGTATATATATAGTTAATTTTGGAGAATTAACCATTTCAATACCGGGCACTTTTACACCTTCCTGCCCAGGCCATTTTCCAGGTTTCAGCGCTCTCACAGTTTGAATGACAATTGCGCGGTCATACAACATTGTACTTAAACTAAAATTTTATAATTTTCTTCACACAACTAGAGCTTTCTTTTGGTGGTATTTAATCACCGCCGGGGATTTTATTTTTTGCTAAATTATCAAAAAAAGACCGAAAATGTAAAAAAAAACATGTTTTTTCTTTGTTTCTGTTATAAAAGTTTGCAAATAAATAATTGTTCTTCATAAATTTAGGCCGAGATGTATTCTGCTACATGTCTTTGGTGAAAATAACCCAAATTAGGATGTATTATTTAGTTTGTAGGAAAGTTATAGAGTTCACAAACTATGGTATAGATCTGATTATTGATCAATCCTGAAGTACTGACAGCCAATCTAATTTCTTGAGGTCCAAGAATGTCAGAACAGTACAGATATCCCCCAAATGTCAGGACAGTACAGATATCCCCCAAATGTCAGAACAGTAAAAATATCCCCCAAATGTCAGGACAGTACAGATATCCCCCAAATGTCAGAAGAGTACAGATATCCCCCAAATGTCAGAACAGTACAGATATCCCCCAAATGTCAGAACAGTACAGATATCCCCCAAATGTCAGGACAGTACAGATATCCCCCAAATGTCAGAACAGTACAGATATCCCCCAAATGTCAGGACGGTACAGATATCCCCCAAATGTCAGGACAGTACAGATATCCCCCAAATGTCAGGACAGGACAGATATCCCCCAAATGTCAGGACGGTACAGATATCCCCCCAAATGTCAGGACAGTACAGATATCCCCCAAATGTCAGGACAGTACAGATATCCCCCAAATGACCCCTTTTTGCAGAGTAGACAGTCTGACGTACTTCATAAGAGGCATGGCGAGTTTTTTGAAGTTGTATTTTTTTGTCATAATTTTTTGGAAAATGAAATAATGCAAAAAATTATTTTCACTATTTTTTTTTTTACATATTGTCACCAATGCAGTACAGCGTCATCATATAACTGGCATGGCGGTGATCAGGGACACTGACTGGTGACAGTATGAAAAAAAGATATATATATATTTTCAAAAAAATTTTTACATTTTTATTATTATTTTTAATTTTTTATTACTTTTTTTTTCTTTTTTTATGATTTTTTTTTTCATATTTCACTATGTCCATAGTAGTACAGTGTTACCATAGTAACATTGTACTACTTTGGGGAAGTGATCAGTATTTTTTTTTTTTTTTACATAATTTGCTTATAGCAAAGAATTACTTTGCTATAAGCAAGCATTTACCTGAATGACATCGATTCATTCAGGGTTTTTTTTTTTTTTTTTGTGCTTAGCTGTGATTTGGCCACAGCTAATCACATGACATGTACATGTGACCTGCTGTGACCATTCACAGCTAGACACTAGTATACAATGAATGGCATGAATGAAGCCATCCATTGTATACAACTGTCATGTGACCTGCTGTGATTGGTCACAGCAGATCACATGGTACCGGCAACGGGGCCGATACTCAGATCTGTCATCGGCCATGTCCGAGGTACACGGCCGGTGACAGATCGCGCTGCTGCAAGCGCGAAAAGTGCGCATGTGCGGGAGGACGCCATTTGGCGTCCACCCAGAAATCCAATGCATTTTTCCGGCTGCATTTTGGCTATTGGCTGGGCGTGTATTGGTTAACTATATAACTATATTATATATATATACATACAGTGTGTATATATATATATATATATATGCACAGTAAATATATATATATATATATCCTAGATTGTAAGCTCCAAGGATCAGGCCCTCCTATCCCTATTGTATTGAACTGTACCTTTGCTGTATTGTCTCCCATTATATTGTAGAGTGCTGAGCAAACTGTTGGCGCTATAGAAATCCTGTATAATAATAATATATTAATATATATATATATACAGTATACATATGAAGGAATTTAAAAATTCATCTTGGAGAACACAACGTATTTTGCTGCTTTTTCAAACTTAGCAAAATTCCAAAACAGATAAGTAAAAAAAAAAACACAACCTATATATAAATTCGAAAAGCCCTAAAAATACTAAAACAATTAATTTCTGGTCAGCAAAGCATTGCTGACAATTACACATCTACTCAAATATTTTTAAATTCAAATGCTTGAATAAACTACATAACTATATTGTGTATATATATATATAATTATTATTATTTCAGGTACTTATATAGTGCTGTCAATTTACGCAGCGCTTTACATATATATTGTACATTCACATCAGTCCCTAACCCTCAAGGGGTGTACAATCTAAGATCCCTAACTCACATTCATACAGACACATACTAGGGACACTTTAGACAGGATCCAATTAACCTACCAACATGTCTTTGGAGTGTGGGAGGAAACCGGAGTACCGGAGGAAACCAACGCAGGCACAGGGAGAACATGCAAACTCCAGGCAGGAGGTGCCGTGGCTGGGATTTTATATATATATATATATATATATATATATATATATATATATATATATATCTACAATATATATATATATATATATATATGTTCGTATATATATATATATATATACTGTACATATATATGGAGGAATTTCAAAATTCATCTTGGAGAACACAACGCTTAGCAAAATTCTAAAACAGTAAAGTAAAAAAACCCACAATCTATATATAAATACGAAAAAGCCCCTAAAAATACTAAAACAATTAATTTCTGGTTATCAAAGCATTGCTGACAATTATACATCTGCTCAAATATTTTTAAATTGAAATGCTTGAATCTTGAGGGAGCAATCTGCTAAAGGATTCAACCTTCAATAGTTTGTTGACACACGTTCACTTCCATCCTGTCCATCAACCGAGACAAATCTGAAATGGACAGAATAAAGACAAAGGAAAATAAAGAGTTCAGGAATAGTACGATCCATGGGCGGTAAAAAAATGTTCAACCATTCCTGTTGTACAACCACTAGGCATTGGGTAGCTGTGAAAAGGCTGATCATGGAAATCTGGCCCCAAGCATGGTCCTCATGGTGGTTGTACCTGGGCACTGTTATCAAAATACTGAATATATACCAGCAGTTCCGGGACAAGGTCATCTAGCTGATGGGCAGGGGCATATTTACCACAAGGCAAACAAGGCATTTGCCTAAGGTGGCATTTTTCAGAGCGGCAGCACTGCTCCCCTGGAAGAAGGGACGGAAGAAGGGACACATGTGGCTTGGGAACCAGATAGGGTCTGAGAGAGACTGCAGGCTGCTTGACTCTCGTTCCCGGGGATGTCCAGAGCTGTGAAGGTGTCTTTCTCTCTTTTACTGGGAGGGGAGTGGCCTGTGTATGGGGGTGATGGTAGTGGAAGGCTCTTTCGGGTGGGGGGGGGGCGGGGGAGTTGTTGGCCAATGTCAGGCTCTCTCCTGGGGAAGGGGGGGGGGAGAGTTTTGTGTTGGCTAGGGTAGCACAAGACCTAAATTCACCACTGCTGACGGGGCAAAGATGCCAAAGGGTGCCTCCCTCCCCAAAATGTACGTATGAGCATGTATCAGCAAAAATCCCCACCCCCCCCAAAAAAAATATAAGCAATAATCTGCATCCAAACCCCACGCATGAATCGCAAGCCAAACCTCTTTGCAAGCCAAAATTCTTCCCAAACAAAAATTCCCTGTCTTCCAGGACTCCTTCTGACTTGTAGGTAGGAACCCCACCTCACATAATATCACAGAACCCAGGCAGCCGGCCCTCCTGCCTACCCCTAGTCCCGACCAAGACATTTCACACCATAGTTCCATGGTTCTAATTTTGTGTAGTGCTACCTTTGTAGGAGATGCTGTAAATACCATACGCCTACTCTACCTATACTGCCTGCAATTTAACTGGGACTGTCGATAAGTGCAAACATGCTCTTAAAGGGCCCCAACAATAGCCGGCAGAAGGACATCTCAGTGGACTGCCCATACTCCACTCTATATCGCACTTATTCCAACCCTACACTGTACCTATACCAACTCTCTACCGCATTACACCGCATCTGGAGCACTTGTGCCAAGACTTTACCATATGTCTACTCTACCTATCCTTCATGCAATTTTACTGGGACTGTCGTTAAGTGAAAACATGCTCTTAAAGGGCCCCAACGATAGACGGCAAGAGAACATCTCAATGGACTGCCGATACTGCACTCTATACCGCACTTATTCCAAACCTACACTGTACCTATACCAACTCTCTACTGTATTACACCGCATCTGGAGCACTTGTGCCAAGACTTTACCATACCTCTACTGTACCTATACTGTATACAATTTAACTGGGCCTGTCGTTAAGTGAAAACATGCTCTTAAAGGGCCCCAACAATAGCCGGCAGAAGAACATCTCAATGGACTGCCCTTCCCACAATAATTGTCCTTCAAGCCTCCTTTGTTCCCCTGCCCCCTTCGCTACCACCATCCTACCCAGTGGGTCTAGGACTAGCATCGTTGCCATAAATGTGCTCTGGCGGTATAGTTCCAGCAGTCAGTAGATTAAAATTGACTACTTCTCACTGCAAACATGCTCTTAAAGGGCCCCAACAATAGCCGGCAGAAGAACATCTCAATGGACTGCCCTTACTTCAATAATTGTCCTTCAAGCCTCCTTTGTTCCCCTGCCCCCTCCGCTACCACCCTCCTACCCAGTCGGTTTAGGACTAGCATCATTGCCATAAATGTGCTCTGGTGGTATAGGTCCAGCAGACAGTAGATTAAACTTGACTACTTCTCACTGCTGTACTGGAGGCAGCCTTGCTTCTGTTTATGCTGATCTGGAGTATACCATACCTCTACTGTACCTATACTGCATGCAATTTAACTGGGATTGTCGTTAAGTGAAAACATGCTCTTAAAGGGCCCCAAAGATAGCCGGCAGAAGAACATCTCAATGGACTGCCCTTCCCGCAATAATTGTCCTTCAAGCCTCCTTTGTTCCCCTGCCCCCTCCGCTACCACCCTCCTACCCAGTCGGTCTAGGACTAGCATTGTTGCCATAAATGCGCTCTGGTGGTATAGGTCCAGCAATCAGTAGGTTACACTTTACTACTTCTCACTGCTGTACTGGAGGCGACCTTGCTCCTGTTTGTGCTGATATGGAAGCCAAATGTAGTCCTATGCCTGGTTCTTACTGTTAATCAATTTGTATGATCATTTGTGTGGCTGCCATTGGTAATCCAATTTATGCTTGCCTAGTTACGAACCATATTGGGTTCAGGCTTACTACTTTGGTGCTGGTTTTCTCCGATATAGCACTCCTATTGGGTATTAATGGAAGCATCACGTTCACTGATTTCCTGTGATATTGTATATTTGTAGACTCAACCTGGTGTGTCAGAGGGGCTGAGGTTCCTGAGATGGTCGAGGCAAAGAACAGAGGACCCATCCTGTCCAGTGGTCCCAATGGGGGTAGCGCTACATTACTTATTCTGATTTCACTGCACGCTGTACCATATGGAAGAAAAATATATTTGAAATATATTTTTAAAATATTCTTCCCAAAAATATTGCCATATATTTTAAGTGCTACAATTTTCAAATATATTTCAATATATATATATATATATATATATATATATATATTGAAATGCATTTTTTTTTTTACAAAATATATGAAAAATAAATATTTGTAAAAACTATCTTTGGATCTCATCCTAGATTGTAAGCTCGAAAGAGCAGGGCCCTCAATCCCCTCATGTTTTGCATTGTATTGGTATTGTTCTGTCACATGTTCTGTCCCCCTTTGTAATGTACAGCGCTGAGCGAACCATTGGCGCTTTATAAATACTGTATAATAATAATAATAATCTTGAGAGTTGACAGCAACAGATTCCAAATGCAAATAGCGCACTTGAAATGAACTCTGGACCTTTTATCTGCTCATTGTAATTGGGATAATGAGGGAATAACACACACCTGGCCATGGAACAGCTGAGAAGCTATTGTCCCATTACTTTTGGTCCCTTAACAAGTGGGAGGCACATATGCAAACTGTTGTAATTCCTACATCGTTCACCTGATTTGGATGTAAATACCCTCAAATTAAAGCTGACAGTCTGCAGTTAAAGCACATCTTGTTCGTTTCATTTCAAATCCTTTGTGGTGGTGTATAGAGCCAAAAATGTTAGAATTGTGTCGATGTCCCAATATTTATGGACCTGACTGTATGGCAATATATTTAGGAAGAATATTTTTAAAATAAGTATTTGCTCCCCTGCTGATTTTGAATGTTTTCTTTTATACAGGTAACAAGAGACTGCTTCTAATCTCAGCTTGTTACCTGTATGAAAGACACCTGGTAGCCAGAAATCCTGCTGAATGATAGGGGATCAAATACTTATTTCCCTCATGAACATGCAAATCAGTCATCATTTGTTAGACGCATTTCTGCTGAATTGTTTGTTGCTATTCTGTCTCTCAGTGTTACAATACACCGAACATTCGATTTTTAGACCGATCATTTCTTTGTGAGTGGGCAAACATTCAACATCAGCAGGGGATCAAATCCGCATTTCCTTCACTGTATATATATATATATATATATATATATATATACACACTGTATGTTGAAATGCATTTTTATTAAAAAATATATGAAAAATATTTTTTAAAAAATCAATTTTCAAATATAATGTATGTCTTTAAAAATACATTTAATCTACATTTTTGGAATTCATTTACAAATATACATAAAAAAATATATGTTAAAATGACTTTTTTATATGTTAAAAGCGCATTTCAACATGCAGTGTGTATATATATATATATATATATATATATATATATATATATATATATATGTATTGAAATATATTTTGAAATAGATTAGATACGGCCAACATTGTAGTATTTCAAATATATGTCAATATATTTGGAAAGAAAATTTTTTAAATATATTTTTCTTTGTGGGAAACTTCAGTATTACCAACCATAAGGGAGCAAATAGAAGAAGCGGTGGTGTGTACATGCCCTTTAAGTGCACACCTGTGTTTTTATAACCGTGCAGTAAATGCCTGAATAGGTGTGATCGTTTGACAAAGCTCTTCCATTATTGAACAGCAGGACGGGATACAACAATGAAGATGGAATGTGTTATCACAAGAAGAAAACATTTCTTGATGAGTTCTGGGGAAAATTTCAAAAAGAGAAAAAAAATGACAATGAAATGTCTGCACTGGAGGGGGACTTCTGTCTCTGTGGTTACTCCGGCGGAACGTTTGTTTGATCTCCTCTGCCATTGTGTGAACTGGATGATAGCTGTGTAATAAACCTGGAGGACCTGCAGTTATCCTCTCAGTGCCTGGTGCTACTCCGGATATTGCCAGTCCTCGGAGAGGTCAACGCTCAGAAACTAATGAATGGGCCATTCTTCCAGGACTTAGCATATGTCTTTAATGGAAACATGTGGAGAAGAGCGGACCAGAACTTGTCAGCCAATGCCATGAAAACTCAACAATTTCCACTTTTGTGGTCAAATTTGAGAAGAAGACAAACTATATGTTTGTTATGTGTTCCTAATCACCCAGCATACTCGTAAAAAGATATATATTTCCCATATTTTTGATGTTTCTCAGAAGAGGGCCTCTTAGCAGACTGCAAGCATTTCTGGACAATTTCAGAGTCAGTCTGTCCCAGGAACAAAGCTGAATTCCAGGTATGGGTATTTTTACATAGTTACGTTGGTCCAGCTTGGACCAAGGTAGGTTCACATGTACCATACCTGGCCGATCCCTGTGGAATCATCGAATGACCATTGTAAACACCACTACTACGATAATCCTTGCTGTCTTCCAGACTTGTCCACTGAAATGAAAAACTGATGGACCCAACGTATACGACAGATCCCGACACTACTCTAGACTAAATTACTTTAGTAACCACCACTACTACAACAATCCTGGCTGTCTTCCAGACTTGTCCACTGAAATGAAAACCAGATGGTCCCAACGTACATGTCAGATCCCAACACTACTCCACACCAAATGACAGCTCTGAGAGTTATCACCGGTTATGTAAGTGAAGAGCCACGGATAGGGGTGACATCATTAACCAAATATGGCCATGAAAACATGTGGAAGAGTGCTGACCAGAACTTGGTTTTTGAGGCCATGAAACCTCTACAATTTCCACATTTGTGGTCAACTTTGAGAAGAAGACAAATTATATGTTTGTTATGTGTTCCTATCCATACAGCATACCTATAAAAAAGATATTTCCCACCTTTTTGATATTTCTCAGAAGAGGGCCTCATAGCAGACTGCAGGTATTTCTGGACAATTTCAGAGTCAGTCCGTCCCAGGCACAAAGGTGCATTCCATGTATAGATATTTTTACATAGTTACGTTGGTCCAGCTTAGACCAATGTAAGTATCCGTATTCATTACCTGGCCGATCCCTGTGGAAGCATCGAATGACTGTAGTATCCACCGCTATCAAAGTGATAGTGAAACACATGGAGAAGTGCAGACCAGAACTTGTCAGCCCATGCCATGAAACGTCAACATTTTCCACTTTCCTGGTCAAACTTAGGAAGAAGACCAACTATATGTTTGTTATGCGTTCCTAATCACCCAGCATACTCGTAAAAAAATATATATTTCCCACCTTTTTGAAATGAAAACCAGATGGTCCCAACGTACATGTCATATCCCGACACTTCTCTACACCAAATGACAGCTCTGAGAGTTATCAATGGTTATTTAAGTGAAGAGCCACGGATAGAGGTGACATCATTAACCAAATATGGCCATGAAAACATGTGGAGGAGTGCCGACCAGAACTTGGTTTTTGAGGCCATGAAAACTCAACAATTTCCACTTTTGTGATCAAATTTGAGAAGACAAATTATATGTTTGCTATGCGTTCCTATTGACCCAGCATACCCATAAAAAATATTTCTCAGCTTTTTGATATTTCTCAGAAGAGGGCCTCATAGCAAACTGCAAGTATTTCTGGACAATTTCAGAGTCATTCTGTCCCAGGAACAAAGCTGAATTCCAGGTATAGATATTTTTACATAGTTACGTTGGTCCAGCTTGGATCAAGGTAGGTTCAGATGTTCCATACCTAGCCGATCCCTGTGGCAGCATCAAATGACTTTAGTAACCACCACTACTACAACGATCCTCGCTGTCTATCAGACTTGCCCACTGAAATGGAAAACTGATGGACCCAACGTACACAACAGATCCCGATACTACTCCACACCAAATGACAGCTCCCAGAGCTCTCATCAGCTATATAAGGGAAGGGGCAAGGATAGTGTTGACATCATTAACCAAATATGGCCATGAAAACATATGGATGAAGTACTGACCAAAACACGTCATCAGGGGCGGACTGACCATTTGGAAACTCGAGGGCCCGGGGTCAGTAGGGGGCCCCATGAGATGCCCCTGGTACCTTTTTCATAGGCTTTTTTGAGTTTGTGCAAGAACACAGGGGCCCCATGATCCCCTATTGCCCGGGGGCCCCATGAGTTGTCAGTCCGCCCCTGGCCAGGCCATGATAAATATTCAGGCTGGTCAATTGAAACACCCTCCCTATGTTCTCGAAGCTTCTTCCAGAGTCAGAGAAAAGAAATCAAACTCCAAGCCTGTGGAACCCCAGAACACGTCATTCAATGCCATGATAACTCAACAATTTCCACTTTTGTGGTCCAATTTAAGAAAAAGACAAACTATATGTTTGCTATGTGTTGTTCCTCTCCACACAGCATACCCATAAAAAATATTTCTCACCCTTTAGATGTTTCTCAGAAGAAGGCCTCCTAGTAGACTACAAGCCTATCTGGACAGTTTCGAAGTCAATCTTTTTCCAGATGCAGACATAAAGTACAGCTGAATTCCAGCTATGGATATTTTTTTTTAGTTAAGTGGGACCAGCTTGGACCAAGGTAAGTACACATATTCCATACCTGGTCGATGCCTGTGGCAGCATCCAGTGACGATAGTAACCACCACTACTACGACGATCCTTGCTTGTCTTCCAGACTCGCCCACTGACATGAAAATCAGATGGTCCCAACGTACATGTCAGATCCCAACACTACTCCACACCAAATGACAGCTCTGAGGGTCGAAGCAAAGTGGAAGCAACTGGGTACAACAGCAACTCAGCCACCAAGTGGTAGGCCACGTCACATGACAGAGCGGGGTCAGCGCATGCTGAAGCGCACAGTGCGCAGAAGTCGCCAACTGTTTGCAGAGTCTATAGCTAAAGACCTCCAAACTTGGTGTGGCCTTCAGGTGAGCACAACAACAGTGCGTAGAGAGCTTCATGGAATGGGTTTCAATGGCCGAGCAGCTGCATCAAAGCCTTATATCACCAAGTGCAATGCAAAGTGTCGGATTCCGTGGTGTAAAGCACACCGCCACTGGACTCTAGAGCAGAGGAGACATGTTCTCTGGAGTGACCAATCACATTTCTCTGTCTGGCCATCCGATGGACGTGTCTGGGTTTGGCGGTTGCCAGGAGAACAGTACTTGCCTGACTGCATTGTGCCAAGTGTAAAGCTTGGTGGAGGGGGGATTATGGTGTGGGGTTGTTTTTCTGGGTGTGGGCTTGGCCCCTTAGTTCTAGTGAAGGGAACTCTTAAGGCGACATTTTGGACAATTTCATGCTCCCAACTTTGTGGGAATAGTTTGGGGATGGCCCCTTCCTGTTCCAACATGACTGCACACCATGCACATAGCAAGGTCCATAAAGACATGGAGGAGCCAGTTTGGGGTGGAGGAACTTGACCTGCCTGATCTCAGCCCCATAGAACACCTTTGGGATGAATTAGAGCGGAGACTGCGAGCCAGGCCTCCTCCCCCGACATCAGTGCCTGACCTGACAAATGTGCTTCTGGAAGAATGGTCCAACCTTCCCATAGACACCCTGCTAAACCTTGTGGACGGCCTTCCCAGAAGAGTTGAAGCTGTTATAGCTGCAAAGGGCGGGGCCAACTCAATATTGAACCCTACGGACTAAGACTGGGGGCCATTAAAGGTCATGTGCGTGGAAAGGTCAGCCGACCAATACTTTTGGCAATATGATGTATCAGAGATGGCTCCTCATTAGACGTGTTCTCCTCTGGATACTATGTTTTTGGACGCAGCAAACATCTGGCTCCTTCAGTGCACTCAGCAAATGACGGGACGGTTGCAAAACCTTCAAACTGTTTGGCCTTCAAACCGGAAAGTTTTTTTTTTTTCTATTATTTATTTATTTTTGTAGACTCAGTTAATTATGTGCCGTTGTTTAGACAGCTGCTATCTCTGTGGATCCATCTCACCCTCGCCTTCTGTATGTTGCTGAACACGCCACACCACCGTGTGCCTACAGCCCTCAGCCTACCCAATGCAGACGTACAAGGGAACATCGTCCCACCAAGCACACATCAGGCGTTACATGCAATAAAAACTGTCCACGGCCTGCGTGCTCTGAGTATGCATGCCGTGCATTGTGCACTCGGTGTCTCTGATTGTGTGCTTTTATGGCAGAGGAGCTGGGCCAGCACAGATGGCAGACTCTCCCAGAAGAGAAGAAGGCTATGACATGCAAGAAAGAAGAGGGCACGTTTACAGGGCTCTCATAGGGTAGCCCCACCACCACTTGTGAGACCCATGGTGGTTTCTGAGCTCTCCCGTTCCTCTGGGGAGCCCGGGGACCAAGGGGAAACTGAATTTACGTGGAGAGCAGGAGGACCTCAGCATAATCTGTTTGAATAGCTGCACCGGAGGGCAGGGAAGGCACTGGGGGGGTCTGATAGACCTCCAATGTCTGAATAAGGAGGACTTGTCACCTACCCAACACCATCTCACAGAAGGCTTGTTAGCCCCCATGTGATAGCAAGAAAGTTAAAAAAAATTATAAAAAATAACCCAGTATTTTTTTTAGCACCGATCACTGTATTAGTGTCACTGGTGATGTCACTCGCAGTTAGTCAGCTCCCCCCCTAGTGTCAGTTAGTGTCTGATTGCCCGCCGCAGTCCCATTATAAGGAAGTTGATCACCGCCATCAGTAGTATAAAAAAAAAAGTAAATACAAATTCAGGCATCTGTTCCATCGCTTGTAGACGCTATAATGCCAACCAATCAATTACACGAATTGAGGTTTTGGTTTTTTTAATTACCAAAGACGTAGCAGAACACATTTTGGCCAAAATTTATGAAGAAATTGGATTTTCTTTGTAGCAGGATACATTTTGGGCAAAAGTTATGAAGAAATTGATATTTTTTTTGTAGCAGAATACATTTTGGCTAAAATTAATGAAGACATTGGATTTTTTTTGCATCAGAATACATTTTTGGCAAAATTTAGGAAGAAATTGGATTTTTTTTTGTAGTAGAATACATTCTGGCCAAAATTTAGTAAGAAATTAGGTTTTTGTTGTAGCAGAATGCAATTTGGGCAAAATTTATGAAGACATTATTATTACAGCGAGTTTATATAGCGCCAAAGGGTTTGCTCAGCGCTGTACAATAGGGGGGGGACAATACATGGCACAGTACAACAATAACAAACAACGTACGAGGGGTAAGAGGGTCCCTCTCTTTCGAGCTTACAGTCTAGGAGGGAGGGGGTAGTGGTACAGGAGGCAGTGGCCGTGGGGGATGGAGTGGTAGGAGGAATGAAGGAGAGCAGCAGTTAGGTGAAGGTGGGGTAGGCTTCCCTGAAGAGGTGGGTTTTGAGGGAGCGCCTGAATGTGAGGAGGGAAGGTGACAGTCTGATGGATTGGGGCAGTGAGTTCCAGAGGATGGGGGAGGACCTGGAGAAGTCTTGCAGTCGTGCATGGGAGGAGGAGACCAGGGAGCAGGATAGAAGGAGGTCCTGTGAGGAGCGAAGGGTACATGTAGGGCGGTACTTGGGGATCAGGTTGGTGAGGTAGTCAGGGGCAGTGTTGTGAACGGCTTTGTAGGTCAGGGTTAGAAGTTTCAATTTGATGCGTTGGGCAATCGGGAGCCAGTGGAGGGAGAGGCAGAGGGGGGTGGCAGAGGTGGAGCGGGTGGTGAGGTGGATGAATCTGGCCGCTGAGTTCAGGATGGTCTGGAGCGGGGATAGTCTGCACTGGGGTAGGCCGGTGAGAAGAGAATTGCAGTAGTCAAGGCGTGAGATAATCAGGGAGTGTACGAGTAGTTTGGTGGTGTCTGGGGTAAGGAAGGAGCGTATCTTGGTGATGTTGTGGAGGTGGAGCCTGCAGGTGTTTGTAAGTGATTTGACATGAGGTTGGAAGGAGAGGTTCGAGCCAAGAATGACGTCAAGGACTTTGGCTTGCGGGGCGGGAATGATAGTGGCGTTGTTGGTCGTGATGGATAGGATAGGCGGGGGGGCGCGGGCAGGGGGAAAGACGAGGAGCTCGGTTTTGGAGAGGTTGAGCTTGAGGAAATGTAGCGACATCCAGTCAGAGATGTCGTTTAGGAGGTGAGTGATGCGGGCAGAGATAGTGGGGGTGAGGTGAGGGGTGGATAGGTAGATTTGGGTGTCGTCAGCATAGAGGTTGTAGTTGAAGCCGTGGGAGTGTATGAGTTTGCCCAGGGAGGAGGTGTAGATGGAGAAGAGAAGGGGTCCAAGGACAGAGCCTTGGGGGACCCCAACAGAGAGGGGGAGGGAGGGGGAGGTGGCACCATTGTAGGTGACGCTGAAGGAGCGTCGGGATAGGTAGGATGAGAACCAAGAGAGAGCGGTATCTCTGATGCCAAGGGAGAGTAGTTTATTAAGGAGGAGGGGGTGGTCAACTGTGTCGAAGGCCGCGGAGAGGTCCAGGAGAAGGAGGACAGAGTAGTCGCCCTTGGCTTTGGCACTTAGTAGGTCGTTAGTGATTTTGAGGAGGGCAGTTTCAGTGGAGTGTAGGGAACGGAAGCCGGATTGTAATGGGTCAAGGAGGTTATTGTCAGTAAGGTGGGAGCTTAGGCGATCCTAGACTATGCGCTCAAGGAGCTTGGAGGTGAGTGGCAGCAGGGAGATGGGTCTGAGGTTGTTGGGGTCCGCGGGATCCAGGGAGGGCTTTTTGAGGATGGGGGTGATATGCGCGTGCTTTAGGGGGGAGGGGAATGCGCCAGTAGAGAGGGAGAGATTGAAGATGTGGGTGAGGGAGCGGATGAGGGAGGCGGGGGGTGACCGGAGGAGTTGAGAGGGGATAGGGTCCAGGGGGCAGGTAGTGAGGCGGGCTTCTGAGAGGACTTTGGCGACTTCCTCAGTAGTGACAGGGCTGAGGGAGTGCAGTGCAGGGGGGGTTATGGTGGGCGGGGCCTTGGGAGAGGTGGGGGGCAGTGCGGTTGTGAGGGCAGAGAAGGGGGTAGATGAAGGGGTGACGGGGGTGGGGAGGCTAGGTGGGGAGGTAGATTGCAAGTTGACAATGTCCTTACGGATAGCGTCAATCTTGTTGTGGAAATGGGTGGCAATCTCGTGGGCGGTGAGAGAGGTACTGAGTGGAGGAGGGGGGAGAGAGCAGGGAGTTGAAGGTGGAGAAGAGTCAACGAGGGCAGGAGGAGAGGGTGTTGATCAGGTTAACAAAGTAGGCCTGCTTGGCGGCGTGGAGGGAGGAGGTGTAAGTGAGGAAGGCAGATTTGTAGAGGGAGAATGCATGAGGGGACCTGGTTTTGCGCCACAGTCTGTCCAGTGCGCGACTGCGACGCTTGAGGCTTTTTTTTTGTAGTAGAATACATTCTGGCCAAAATGTATGAAGAAATTGGATTTTTTTTGTAGCAGAATACATTTTGGCCAAAATTTATAAAGAAATTGGATTTTTTTGCAGTAAAATACATTCTGGCCAAAATGTAGGAAGAAATTGAATTTTTTTTGTAGCAGAATACATTTTGGCCAAAATTTATGAAGAAATTGGATTTATTTTGTAGTAGAATACATTCTGGCCAAAATTTATGAAAAAATTGGATTTTTTTGTAGTAGAATTTATTTTGGCCAAAATTTATGAAGAATTTGGATTTATTTTTTGTAGCAGGATACATTTCGGAAAAAATTTATGAAGAAATTAGATTTTTGTTGTATAGCAGAATGCATTTTGGCCAAAATTTATGAAGAAATTGAATTTTGTTTTGTAGTAGAATACATTCTGGCCAAAATGTATGAAACACTGGATTTTTTTATAATAGAATACATTTTGGCCAACATTTATGAAGAAATTGGATTTTTTTTGTAGTAGAATACATTTTGGCCAAAATTTATGAAGAAATTGGATTTTTTTTGTAACAGGACACATTTTGGGCAAAATTTATGAAGAAATTGATATTTTTTTTTTTTGTAGCAGAATACATTTTGGCTAGCATTAATGAAGAAATTGGATTTTTTGCAGAAGAATACATTCTGGCCAAAATTTATGAAGAAATTGGATTTTTTTTGCAGCAGAATGCATTTTGGCCAAAATGTATAAAGAAATTGGATTTTTGTTGTAGCAGAATACATTTTGGACAAAATTTATGAAGAAATTGGCTTTTTTTGTATCAAAATACATTTTGGCCAACATTTATAAAGAAATTGGATTTTGTTTTGCAGTAAAATACATTCTGGCCAAAATGTATGAAGAAATTGGATTTTTGTTGTAGCAGAATGCATTTTGGACAAAATTTATGAAGAAATTGGATTTTTTTTGTAACAGAATACATTTTGACCAACTTTTTGGAAGAAATTGGATTTTTGTTGTAGCAGAATGCTTTTTGGCCAAAATTTATGAAGAAATTGATATTTTTTTGTAGCAGAATACATTTTGGTCAAAATTTATGAAGAAATTAGATTTTTGTTGTAGCAGAATATATTTTGGGCAAAAGTTATGAAGAAATTGGATTTTTTTTGTAACAGAATACATTTTGGCCAAAATTTATGAAGAAATTGATTATTGTTTGTAGCAGAATGCATTTTGGCCAAAATTTATGAAGAAACTGGATTTTTTTTTCTGTTGTTTTATTGAATATGTCATGTGGCTAAAAGTAAAACACCAGTGGTGATCAAATGCCACCAAAAGAAATCTCCATATGTGTGAAAACAAATATTAATTTCCCCTGGGTGCAGTGTTGCATGACCGCGCAATTGCCAGTTAAGGTAGCGCAGTGCTAAATAGAAAAAATGGACTGGTCATGAAGGGGTGAAATCAGTCAAAAGACACTTTGCATGGCCTACTATTCCACATTCCCCCCCCCCCCCCCATCTGAGCTGACAGCAACGGAGGGGTCACTGAACTCTAACAAGTATTCAGGGTGGAGAGGACACAAAAAGCCCGAGCTGTGGCTTCTGTCCTCCAAAAAAAAAAAAAAATCAAGAGACTAGAATAGAGCATCCAAAAAAATGTTAAAAAACAAAACAAATCTGACACTTTCACCTCAGTCCTGGTGAAAGTAGAGACATTGTTTACATCCCTGGCTGTGTTTGCCATATAGAAAAAGACAAATATATAAAAATATATAAACATAACTGTCACTTAAAAAAAAAATTCAAAAACAACACTAATATAAAAACATAAATATATACAAATATATAAACATATTTGTCACTTAAAAAAAAAATCAAAAACATAAAATATTCAAAAATATAAAAACATAAATATATACAAATATATAAAAATATATAAACATAACTGTCACTTAAAAAAAAAAGACAGGAAAAGGGCACGAAATTTTTTTTAAAAACAACACTAATATAAAAGCATAAATATATACAAATATATAAAAGAGAAAAATAATTGTCACATAAAAAAAAAACTAATAGAAAAAAGACAAAATATATTAAAATATATAAACATAACTGTCACTTTAAAAAAAAAAAAAAACAGGAAAAGGGCACCAAAAAATGTTCAAAAACAACACTAATATAAACGCATAAGTATATACAATAATATAAAAGAGAAAAATTATTTTCACATTAAAAAAAAACTAATAGAAAAAAGACAAAATATATAAACATAACTGTCACTTTAAAAAAAAGACAGGAAAATGGCACCAAAAAAAGTTCAAAAACAACACTAATATAAAAACATAAATATATACAAATATATAAAAGAGAAAAATAATTGTCACATGAAAAAAAACTAATAGAAATCAGAGAAAATATATAAAAATATATAAACATAACTGTCACTTTAAAAAAAAGACAGGAAAAGGGCACCAAAAAAAGTTCAAAAACAACACTAATATAAAAACATAAATATATACAAATATATAAAAGAGAAAAATAATTGTCACATGAAAAAAAAAATAATAGAAAAAAGACAAAATATATAAAAATATATAAACACAACTGCAACTTAAAAAAAAAGACAGGAAAAGGGCTCCAAAAAAATGTTCAAAAACAACACTAATATAAAATCATAAATATATACAAATATATAAAAGAAAAAAATAATTGTCAGATGAAAAAAAAAATAATAGAAAAAAGACAAAATATATAAACATAACTGTAACTTAAAAAAAAAGACAGGAAAGGGCTCCAAAAAAGTTCAAAAACAACACTAATATAAAAGCATAAATATAAACAAATATATAAAAGAGAAAAATAATTGTCACATGAAAAAAAACGAATAGAAAAAAGACAAAATATATATTAATATATAAACGCAACTGCAACTTAAAAAAAAAGACAGGAAAAGGGCTCCAAAAAAATGTTCAAAAACAACACTAATATAAAAGCATAAATATATACAATTATATAAAATAGAAAAATAATTTTTACATAAAAAAAAATTAAAAAACAAAACTAATAGAAACAAGACAAAATATATACAAATATATAAAAAAGAAAAATAACCGTCACATTTAAAAAAAAAAAAGCAAGCGACTGGAACTGGGCACACAAAAAAAGTTCAAAAACAAAACAATTCTGACACTTTCATCTTAGTCCTGGTGAAAGTGGAGACATTGTTTACATCCCCTGACTGTGTGTTTTCCATGTAGGAAAAGACAAATATATAAAAATATATGAACATAACTGTCACTTTAAAAAAAAGACAGGAAAAGGGCACCAAAATTTTTTTCAAAAACAACACCAATATAAAAGAATAAATATATACAAATATATAAAATAGAAAAATAATTGTCACATAAAAAAAATTAAAAAACAAAACTAATAGAAAAAGACAAAATATATACAAATATATAGAAGAGAAAAATAAAAATCATATATAAAAAAGAAAGCAACCGGAAATGGGCACACAAAAAAAGTTCAAAAACAAAACAATTCTGACACTTTCATCTTAGTCCTGGTGAAAGTGGAGACATTGTTTACATCCCCTGACTGTGTGTTTTCCATGTAGGAAAAGACAAATATATAAAAATATATGAACATAACTGTCACTTTAAAAAAAAGACAGGAAAAGGGCACCAAAATTTTTTTCAAAAACAACACCAATATAAAAGAATAAATATATACAAATATATAAAATAGAAAAATAATTGTCACATAAAAAAAATTAAAAAACAAAACTAATAGAAAAAGACAAAATATATACAAATATATAGAAGAGAAAAATAAAAATCATATATAAAAAAGAAAGCAACCGGAAATGGGCACACAAAAAAAGTTCAAAAACAAAACAAATCTGACACTTTCACCTTAGTTCTGATGAAAGTGGAGACATTGTTTACATCCCCTGACTGTGTGTTTTCCATATAGGAAAAGACAAATATATAAAAATATATAAACATAACTGTCACTTAAAAAAAAGAGGCAGGAAAAGGGCACCAAAAAATGTTAAAAAACAACACTAATATAAAAGCGTAAATATATACAAATATATAAAATAGAAAAATAATTGTCACATAACAAAAAATTAAAAAACAAAACTAATAGAAAAAGACAAAATATATACAAATATATAAAAGGGAAAAATAACCATCACATTTAAAAAAAAGGAAACTTTGTATCTCCTTCCCCAGTTGCTGATATATTAGTCAATAATCCACATAAAATGTTATTTATGGAATTACTGTCTACAACCTGGGTGGTCTTTGTGACTTTACATGTTGAACCCCCCACCCTGCCCATTGTTTTTTCATGTGTCATGCTGGTTCAGCCAGTCAAGGATCTGCTTCCTTTAGTACATATGCTGGGGATGGAGCAGTCTATTAAACAAAGCCCCTTGTAAGCAAGTGCCATGGGTGGGGTGGGGGGGGGGGAGGTGATGGAATGACACCTGACCTTTCACCGAAAGCTTTAAATGATCTATGGCTTTTTTGGGAAAATGTCAAAAGGCACTCAGGAAATATTCCAGCTTAGTGACTACGCATGAAGAGCAGGACAAATAGACACAATTAATAGTAAATAGACAGAAAGACAGATCAATGGTTAAAAAAAAAAAAAAAAAAAATAGCAAAGTGATTGATCATAAACTGCACGTTGCATAATTTATTTATTTAATTTTATTATTATTATTTTACTTTTTTTTTTTTTAATTTAAGTTATAAATACATCAATATTCACAATTATAGCTTAGCTTCATAAATTATTCCTAAAAAATAGTCTAGAAATACGAAAGCTGGGCATACACTAGTAGATTATTATTATTATTATTTTTATTTTATTTTCCTATATTTATTACTTTTATTTATATTTTTAAAATTATGTTTAAATACATTATTAAAAACATAACTTCATAAATTATTCCTTTAAAAAAAGTCCAGAAACACTAAAGCTGGCAATACACAAGTACATTTTTATTTTATTTTTGTTTTTATTATTTTTATTTTTTTTATTTATTTATTTTTTTATATTTTTAAATATATTAATATTCACAATTATAACTTAACTTCATAATTTATTCCGAAAAAAAAGTCTAGAAAAGCTAAAGCTGGGCATACACTAGTAGCTTATTATTAATATTATTATTTTATTTTCCTATATTTATTACTTTTATTTATATTTTTAAAATGATGTTTAAATACATTATTATTCACAATTAAAACATAACTACATAAATTATACTTAAAAAAAAAAGTCCAGAAACACTAAAGCTGGCAATACACTAGTACATTTTTATTTTATTTTTGTTTTTATTATTTTTATTTTTTTTATTTGTTTTTTAAAAATATTTTTAAATATATTAATATTCACAATTATAACTTAACTTTATAAATTATTCCTAAAACAAAAGTCCAGAAACACTAAAGCTGGCAATACATTTTTATTTTATTTTTGTTTTTATTATTTTTATTTTTTGTATTTATTTATAAAAAAAATATTTTTAAATATATTAATATTCACAATTATAACTTAACTTCATAATTTATTTCGAAAAAAAAGTCTAGAAAAGCTAAAGCTGGGCATACACTAGTAGCTTATTATTATTATTATTTTATTTTCCTATATTTATTATTTTTATTTATGTTTTTAAAAATATGTTTAAATACATTATTATTCACAATTAAAACATAACTACATAAATTATACTTAAAAAAAAAGTCCAGAAACACTAAAGCTGGCAATACACTAGTACATTTTTATTTTATTTTTGTTTTTATTATTTTTATTTTTTTTATTTGTTTTTTAAAAATATTTTTAAATATATCAATATTCACAATTATAACTTAACTTTATAAATTATTCCTAAAACAAAAGTCCAGAAACACTAAAGCTGGCAATACACTAATACATTTTTATTTTATTTTTGTTTTTATTATTTTTATTTTTTTATTTTTTTTAATATTTTTAAATATATTAATATTCACAATTATAACTTAACTTCATAATTTATTCCGAAAATAAAGTCTAGAAAAGCTAAAGCTGGGCATACACTAGTAGCTTAATATTATTATTATTATTTTATTTTCCTATATTTATTATTTTTATTTATGTTTTTAAAAATATGTTTAAATACATTATTATTCACAATTAAAACATAACTACATACACTATTCTTAAAAAAAAGTCCAGAAACACTAAAGCTGGCAATACACTAGTACATTTTTATTTTATTTTTGTTTTTATTATTTTTATTTTTTTTGATTTGTTTTTTAAAAATATTTTTAAATATATCAATATTCACAATTATAACTTAACTTTATAAATTATTCCTAAAACAAAAGTCCAGAAACACTAAAGCTGGCAATACACCAGTACATTTTTATTTTATTTTTGTTTTTATTTATTTATTTTTTTAAATATATTAATATTCACAATTATAACTTAACTTCATTATTTATTCCGAAAAAAAGTCTAGAAAAGCTAAAGCTGGGCATACACTAGTAGCTTATTATTATTATTTTATTTTCCTATATTTATTATTTTTATTTATTTTTTTAAATATGTTTAAATACATTATTATTTACAATTAAAACATAACTAAATAAATTATTCTTAAAAAAAAAAGTCCAGAAACACTAAAGCTGGCAATACACTAGTACATTTTTATTTTATTTTTGTTTTTATTATTTTTATTTATTTATTTTTTTATATTTTTCAATATATTAATATTCACAATTATAACTTAACTTTATAAATTAAAAAAAGTCTAGAAACACTAAAGCTAGCGATGCACTAGTAGATTTTTATTTTATTTTATTTTAGTTTTTAGTTTTAGTATTTCATTATTTATATTTTTAAATTCAATAATATTTACAATTATTATTAATATACAGGATTTATATAGCAAGGTGGTAAAGTAAATAAAAGTGAGCGCTCTAAGGTAAGCAGCTGGACGCTCGAGGAAACCAAGTAGAAACCTTTGTCACAAGCTGGAACACAGGATAATTCTCCCTCAGGGTGGTATGGTTATGAGCCCTCAGAGATGTAGGATGATCCAGCTTTTTCTCTCATGTAGAAAGCAAACTTTCACATCCACAGCTCTCTCAGGTATGGCTTCTTGAGCCCCAGACCAAGACCAACACCAGACCAGGACTAGACCAGATCAAGACCAAGACCAACACCAGACCAGGACTAGACCAGATCAAGACCAAGACCAACACCAGACCAAAACTAGACCAGTCCAAGACCAGACCAGACCAACACCAGACCAGAACTAGACCAGGCCAAGACCAATCCAAAACAAGACCAACACCAGACCAAAACTAGACCAGACCAAGGCCAACACCAGACCAAAACTAGACCAGTCCAAGACCAGACCAGACCAACACCAGACCAACACCAGACCAGTCCAAGACCAGACCAACACCAGACCAGGACTAGACCAGATCAAGACCAAGACCAACAGAAGACCAAGACTAGACCAGGCCAAGACCAATCCAAAACAAGACCAACACCAGACCAAAACTAGACCAGACCAAGACCAACACCAGACCAAAACTAGACCAAGACTAGACCAGGCCAAGACCAATCCAAAACAAGACCAACACCAGACCAAAACTAGACCAGACCAAGACCAACACCAGACCAAAACTAGACCAAGACTAGACCAGGCCAAGACCAATCCAAAACAAGACCAACACCAGACCAAAACTAGACCAGACCAAGACCAACACCAAACCAAAACTAGACCAGTCCAAGACCAGACCAGACCAACACCAGACCAAGACTAGACCAGGCCAAGACCAATCCAAAACAAGACCAGCACCAGACCAAAACTAGACCAGACCAGTCCAAGACCAGACCAAAACTAGACCAATGGAGAAAAATGGAGTTAGACTTTATTGGTAACTCTGTTTCTAGAAGTTTTCCAGGACAGCCGGACTGCCCGCCCTATAAGTCGTTCCTTACTGGTTCATGTTTATGTAGTGCCGTCCTGAAGTTCTTGATGATAACGAAGTGGAGGCCTGGAGGAGCGTCTTTTAAGTGTTGAGGGTTAACATGTCCCAATGGGAGGAGCTCTACATCTCAGGGGCTGTCCTGGAGGACGCCTAGGAAGAGCGCTCATTAACACTTGCTTCAACTCTAACACACATTAAAGCACCCGCCGCTTCAATGAACTTTTTTGATGTGTTTTTAATACTTTTGTAATTCTTCGGTGATGCTTAAGTGATACTTTTTTTGAAGCTTTAATGAAGATTGGCAAATGCCTTGTGTGGTGATTTTATATTTGTTTTAAAGGGGCTCAGTAGAACCCCAGCTCACTAGTCCCACCACTCAGCAGATCCCCACTTCATTAGTATCCCTGTTCAGCAGATCCCCAGCTTATTGGTACTCTTGTTCAGTAGATAATTTTCTCAGTAGTAACTCCCAGCTCTGATGATTCCTCGCTCAGTACTAACCCCCAGCTCTGCTGATCACCAGCTCGGTAGTAACATTCAGCTCTGATGATTCCTCGCTCAGTCGTACCCCCAGCTCTGCTGATCCCTCACACAGTACTAACCCCCAGCTCTGCTGATCCCCCACTCAGTAGTTACCCCCAGCTCTGCTGATCACCTGCTCAGTAGTACCCCAGCTTTGCTGATCTCTCGCTCAGTAGTAACCCACAGCTCTGCTGATCCCTCGCTCAGTAGTACCCTCAGCTCTGATGATCCCCCACTCAGTAGTACCCCCAGCTCTGATGATCACCCACTTAATGTTATCCCCCAGCTCTGATGATCACCTGCTCAGTAGTACCCCCAGCTCTGATGATTCCTCGCTCAGTAGTACCTCCAGCTCTGATGATTCCTCGCTCAGTAGTACCCCCAGCTCTGATGATCCCTCACTCAGTAGTACCCCCAGCTCTGATGATCTCTTGCTCAGTAGTAAACACCAGCTCTGCTGATCCCTCTCTCAGTCGTACCCCCAGCTCTGTGGATCCCTTGCTCAGTAGTTACCCCCAGCTCTGCGGATCCCTCGCTCAGTAGTTACCCCCAGCTCTGCTGATGCCCTACTCAGTAGTAATATACAGCTCTGCTGATCCCTCGCTCAGTAATAATCCCCAGCTCTGCTGATCACCTGCTCAGTACTAACCCCCAGCTATGCGGACCCCTCGCTCAGTAGTTACCCCCAGCTCTGCGGATCCCTCGCTCAGTAGTTACCCCCAGTTCTGCTGATGCCCTGCTCAGTAGTAATATTCAGCTATGCTGATCCCCCACTCAGTGGTAACCCCCAGCTCTGCTGATCCCCTACTAAGTAGTAACCCCCAGTTCTGCTGATCCCCCACTCAGTAGTATCCCCAACTCTGCTTATCCCCAGCTCAGTACTAACCCCCAGCTCTGCTGATCCCACTCTCAGTAGTACCCCCCAGCTTTGCTGATCCCCCACTCAGTAGTACCCCCAGCTCTGCTGATCCTCTGGTTTGTTGCTCCTCCTCTATCTCCAGTCCCCACTCACCTCCCACTATATTGCTCCCACACTGCACACCACATGTGACATCTGCTATTTTCTCATGCTCGGTCCCCCAGCTCTACTGATCCTCTACCACTCAGTCCTCTCTCTCCGGTCCCCACTCACCTTCTGCTATAGCATTCCCATGCTGTACCTCATATGTGCCATCTAGCTAGTTGCTCTGTCCCAGACAAGACCCCTCTCACCTTCCTGCTTCTCCTCCCTGCACACCAGATGCGACGTCTGCACAAGATATATATATATATATATATATATATATATATATATATATATATATACTGCATGTTGAAATGTGAAGAATATATTTAAAAAATATATATTTTTGAAAATATTTTTCATATATTTTGTAATATATAAAAAACACAGTTCAACATGCAGTGTATATATATATATATATATATATATATTGAAATATATATATAAATAAAGTGCAGCGCTTATAAATAAACAAATTAGCAAATATTGGATCAAATAAAATAGATAAACAGTCCTACAAATCAATTAAAGAGTATAGGTGCTCAGGTGTCTTTAACGATCCTGGTATCCGTGTGAATATATGATAAAGCAATGCGCACTCACCGGAGGCGCATAAAGTATGCGCCTTTGTATATAAATAATCCAGATGTCATGTCCAACCAGAGGGATAACACTCACCAGTAATCATCAGGTGGACCCCCAGTAGGAGAGGATCAACAGCCTCATACACAGTAGAGGGAGGACCACCCATTACCGGATGACATCTGGATTATTTATATACAAAGGCGCAAACTTTATGCGCGTCCGGTGAGTGCGCATTGCTTTATCATATATTCACACGGATACCAGGATCTATACCAGGAGCACCTATACTCTTTTATTGATTTGCAGGACTTTTTATCTATTTTATTTGATCCAATATTTGCCAATTTGTTTATTTATAAGCGCTGCACTTTATTTATATATATATTACTGCTTTTTTGGGTTATTGGTACCTCATTTGTGCATAGCAGCTTATCAACTTAGTACTAAGGCGCTTCTTTCAACTATCTTTATATATTGAAATATATTTTGAAATATTTTTTATTTGTTAAGAGAAATCTGAAGAATATATATAAAAAATATGTATTTTTAAAAATATTTTTCCTATATGTTGTAATATATAAAAAACCTATTTCAACATGCAATATATATATATATATATATATATATTTATATGTTAAAAAAATCTACAAAACACGCATTTCAACATGCTGTATATATATATATATATATATATATATATATATATTTATATGTTACAAAAATCTACAAAACATGCATTTCAACATGCTGTATATATATACATATATTTTATATGTTACAAAAATCTGACGAATATATTTAAAAAATATGTATTTTTCAATATATGCCTTTAGTAAATATATTTAAATTTACATTTTTTAGAATACATGTTAAAATATATTTGCGTAGGCCAATATATTGTAAATATATGTCACATATATATATATATATATATATTTTTTTCTAAATAGATTGGAATGATATTTCTCTTCCATGTGGAATATAACAGAGGTGTCTTTTATATGTAGGCTGTGATTGACAGCCTGGCTCCATCTTCTCTATGCCTTGGAAGAGAAAAATAAGGAGATCCCCAGAAATAGAAAGAATGGTTATGGTTTGGAAAAATCTGGTACCAAAAAAAAACCGTATAAATCCTCAAAACGGCTTCCACAGCTGATATTGGAAACAGAAGCAAAATTACATATACATGTGCACAATCCTAACATGGTAAGATGTTTTCCATTTGAGAAGGACCTCCAAAGAGTCCATCCTTATCCACTTAATAATGATTAGAAAGCCAAAAATATTTACATTTTATTAAGCTAAGAAATTGGTGTAAACACCCTTATGTATACAGTAGCAAAAATAATGAACCACAAAAATCCATCGTGGCTTAAATTGTATAAAACTGCTGTCTTTTCCACTGAAAACATCTGGCTTTCCACCATATATAAAAAAAATAATAACTGTATATATCATGAGAAAATGGTACAAAGTATTTATTACCAAAGTTAAGTTGCATGGGACTGCCCACATGGAAGAAAAATATATTTTAATTATATTTTAAAAATACATTCTTAATATATTCTTTCCAAAATATTGACATGTATTTAAAATACTACAATTTTGGCCACATTCAATATATTTCAAAAATATATTGCAATATATTCCTGAATATATTATTAAAAATATATTCAGAACACCTGCTGCAATATACAGTATATCAAAGTGTCATTTGGAATGCATTTACAAGTATTTTTAAAAATCTATGTTTAAATGTTCAAAAATATCTGGAAAATATATTTTGAAAAATATATTTTTAAATATATGTCTTTGGAAAATATATTTTAATTTACATTTTTGGAATACATGTTAAAATATATTCGTTTAGGCCAATATATTGTAAATCAATTTCTCATGTATAATTTTTTTTTTCTAAATATATTGAAAATATATTTCTCTTCCATATGGGTGAGCATGTCAACATGTACAACTGTCTTAACCACTTCAATCCCAGGAACTTTCATCCCCTTCCTGCCCAGGCCATTTTTCAGCTTTCAGGGCTCTTACACTTTGAATGACAATTGCGCAGTCATGCTGTACCAAAATTAAATTGTTGCTAAATTAACAGAAAAAAAAAGACCGAAAACTAAAAAAAAAAACACGTTTTTCTTTGTTTTCCTGTTCTAAACTAAAAATAAATAATTGTTCTTCATAAATTTAGGCCAAGATTTATTCTGCTATATTTCTTTGGTGAAAATAACCTAAACCGGTATTTATTATTTAATCTAGAAAAAGTCCACAAACTATGGTATCTATCTGAAAATGGATCAATACTGAAGTACCGACGGCCGATCTAATTTCTTGAGGCCCAAAAACACCAGGATAGTACAGAGATCCCCCAAATTACCCCTTTTTTGCAAAGTAGACCGTCTCAGGTATTTAGTAAGAGGCATGGGGAGTTTTTTGAAGTTTTAATTTTTTGTCATAATTTTTTGGAAAATAAAGAAATTTAAAAAAAATTCTGTATTTTTTTTTATACGTATTGTCACTAGTTCAATACAGCGTTATCATTTTTTTTTTAAGTTGTAATTTTTAGTCACAACTTTTTGGAAAATAAGAAATATGGTGTGGCGGTGATCAGGGATACTGACTGGTGATAGTACGGAAAAAAAAAAAAAAATTTATTTCTTTTAAGATTTTTTTTCATAACACACTTTAACCAGAGTAGTATCAAGTTACCATAGTAACATTTTACTACTCTGGGGAAGTGATTAGTATTTTATTATTATTTTTTTTTTACACATGATTGCTTATAGCAAAGAACTTCTTTGCTATAAGCAAGCATTTAACTGAATGAAATTGATTAATTCAGGTTTTTTTTTTTTGTTGTGATTAGATGTGATTGTCCAAAGTACACAGCCGGTGACAGATCTTGCCACAGTGGGCATGATCAAGGTGCAATCCAGGAAGGACGTCATATATTGCCCACTGGGATCGGGTGTGAAACGGTATTAAAATAATTTTTTCCCCTAAATCGAATACCAATAATATAGCTTACAGGTAGTTGCAGGGCTGGGACAAGGGGTGGGCAGGAGGGGTAGGCTGCCCTGGGTACCGTGGTATCATGTGAGGTAGGGGAGTGCTACGAGGAGATTGGGGGGGAAGGGATTTGTGTTGAGAAGAAGAGGGGTGGCAGGGGGTAGGAATTGTTCTAGCACTTTTCAGGTCCTCCATTCACCTTCCTCTCTGTCCCTCTCCTCATTCGAAGTTCACTCTTTTCTTCTGTTCTCTCCAGTTTCTTTCTATTGTCCTCTTGGACCGGTATCAAGCTTCCTTGATTACTTCTCTGCTTGGCTGCTTCATTTTCTCTCTTCTGAAATTCCCACCATTGTTCTTGGTGCCTTCAACATCCCTGTTTATCTTAACACTCCTGCTACCTCTAAACCTTTGAACCCAACCACTTCTTTTGACCGAAAACAATGGACAATGCTTCTACTCACTCCAATGGTAACTGCCTCGACCTTGTGTTCTCCTACCTTGTCCACCAGATATCTCTCTCACACTACACTCCTTGTCCACCAGATATCTCTCTCACACTACACTCCTTGTCCACCAGATATCTCTCTCACACTACACTCCTTGTCCACCAGACATCTCCCTCTCCCTACACTCCGTGTCCACCAGACATCTCCCTCACCCTACACTCCTTGTCCACCAGACATCTTCCTCAACCTACACTGCTTGTCCACCAGACATCTCCCTCACCCTACACTCCTTGTCCACCTGCACAATCTATACTGCCCTTGTTTAATCCAGCTACTATAGAGGAGGTTGGTAAACTGTTTTCTAAAGCCCACCTAACCACCTGCCCCCTGGACCCTGTTCCCTCGCAAATACTACGGTCACCCTCTGGCTCTATCCTTCACTCTCTAACTCATATTTTCAAATCTCTCCCTTTCTACTGGCATCTTCCCCAGCTCTCCAAAAAATGCGCTAGTCACCCCCATACCTAAAAAAGCCTCACTGGACCCCGCAAATCTTGGCAACCTAAGACCCATCTCCTTACTCCCTTTTGACTTCAAATTCCTTGAGCGTCTAGTCTACAACTGGTTGAGCTGCCACCTTATTGAGAATAACCTTCTCGATCCCCTTCAGTGTGGATTTCGTCCACAATACTCCATGGAAACAGTTCTCCTAAAACTCACAAACGACTTACTAACCACTAAAACCAATGGTCACTATTCCGTACTCTTGCTCTTGGACCTCTCCGCTGCCTTTGACACAGCTGACCACCCCCTCCTCCTCAAAAAACTCTATTTACTTGGTCTCCTTGACTGTACTCTCCGTTAATTCAAATCTTACCTATCTCACAGCACCTTCAGTGTCACTTACAACTCTACTTCCTCCTCTCCTACTCCTCTTACTGTCAGGGTCCCCCAAGGTTCTGTCCTTGGACCTCTCCAATTTTCCATCTATACCTCTTCCTTGGGTCAGCTGATAGCTTCCCATGGTTTCCAATACCATTTCTATGCTGATGACACACAAATCTACCTCTCCACTCCTCAGCTTACCCCATCAGTTTCCTCACGTATCACGTATTACTAACAGACATATCAGACTGGATGTCATACCACTTCCTAAAGCTCGATCTATTCAAAACCGAGCGCATAGTATTTCCCCTGCCACGTGCCTCTTCCCCCGATTTCTGGGTCAGGATCAATAGCACCCCTATCAACCCATCCCTGCATGCTAGGGTGCTAGGGGTAACCCTGGATTCTGAACTATTCTTTCAGGCCCACATCCAATCCTTGTCCAAATCATGCCGCCTCAACCTCCGCAACATCTCCAGAATACGCCCCTTTTTAACCAATGACACCATAAAGCTCCTAATTCACTCCCTAGTCACCTTGACTACTGCAACTCCCTCCTCATTGGATGATCTTTACATAGGCTATCCCCCCTCCTGTCCATCATGAATGTTTCTGCCAGACCCATCCACCTTACCAACCGTTCAGTGTCTACTACCCCTCTCTGCCAATCCCTCCACTGACCTCCACTCAGTGTCCTCCACTCGTCTCTGACAATCCCTCCACTGACCTCCACTCAGTGTCCTCCACCCGTCTCTGCCAATCCCTCCACTGGCTTCCACTCAGTGTCCTCCACCCCTCTCTGCCAATCCCTCCACTGGCTTCCACTCAGTGTCCTCCACCCCTCTCTGCCAATCCCTCCACTAGCTTCCACTCAGTGTCCTCCACCCGTCTCTGCCAATCCCTCCACTGGCTTCCACTCAGTGTCCTCCACCCCTCTCTGCCAATCCCTCCACTGGCTTCCACTCAGTGTCCTCCACCCCTCTCTGCCAATCCCTCCACTGGCTTCCACTCAGTGTCCTCCACCCGTCTATGCCAATCCCTCCACTGGCTTCCACTCAGTGTCCTCCACCCGTCTATGCCAATCCCTCCCCTGGCTTCCACTCAGTGTCCTCCACCCGTCTCTGCCAATGCCTCCACTGGCTTCCACTCAGTGTCTTCCACCCGTCTCTGCCAATCCCTCCACTGGCTTCCACTCAGTGTCCTCCACCCGTCTCTGCCAATCCCTCCCTTGGCTTCCACTCAGTGTCCTCCACCCCTCTCTGCCAATCCCTCCACTGGCTTCCACTCAGTGTCCTCCACCCGTCTAAGCCAATCCCTCCACTGGCTTCCACTCAGTGTCCTCCACCCGTCTCTGCCAATCCCTCCACTGGCTTCCATTCAGTGTCCTCCACCCCTCTCTGCCAATTCCTCCACTGACCTCCACTCAGTGTCCTCCACCCGTCTCTGCCAATCCTTCCACTGGCTTCCATTCAGTGTCCTCCACCCCTCTCTGCCAATCCCTCCACTGGCTTCCACTCAGTGTCCTCCACCCGTCTCTGCCAATCCCTCCGCTGGCTTCCACTCAGTGTCCTCCACCCCTCTCTGCCAATCCCTCCACTGGCTTCCGCTCAGTGTCCTCCACCCGTCTCTGCCAATCCCTCCACTGGCTTCCGCTCAGTGTCCTCCACCCGTCTCTGCCAATCCCTCCACTGGCTTCCACTCAGTGTCCTCCACCCGTCTCTGCCAATCCCTCCACTGGCTTCCACTCAGTGTCTTCCACCCGTCTCTGCCAATCCCTCCACTGGCTTCCACTCAGTGTCCTCCACCCGTCTCTGCCAATCCCTCCACTGGCTTCCACTCAGTGTCCTCCACCCGTCTTTGCCAATCCCTCCCTTGGCTTCCACTCAGTGTCCTCCACCCGTCTCTGCCAATCCCTCCACTGGCTTCCACTCAGTGTCCTCCACCCCTCTCTGCCAATCCCTCCACTGGCTTCCACTCAGTGTCCTCCACCCGTCTCTGCCAATCCCTCCACTGGCTTCCACTCAGTGTCTTCCACCCGTCTCTGCCAATCCCTCCACTGGCTTCCACTCAGTGTCCTCCACCTGTCTCTGCCAATCCCTCCACTGGCTTCCACTCAGTGTCCTCCACCCGTCTTTGCCAATCCCTCCCTTGGCTTCCACTCAGTGTCCTCCACCCGTCTCTGCCAATCCCTCCACTGGCTTCCGCTCAGTGTCCTCCACCCCTCTCTGCCAATCCCTCCCTTGGCTTCCACTCAGTGTCCTCCACCCGTCTCTGCCAATCCCTCCACTGGCTTCCGCTCAGTGTCCTCCACCCGTCTCTGCCAATCCCTCCACTGGCTTCCACTCAGTGTCCTCCACCCATCTATGCCAATCCCTCCCCTGGCTTCCACTCAGTGTCCTCCACCCATCTATGCCAATCCCTCCACTGGCTTCCACTCAGTGTCTTCCACCCGTCTCTGCCAATCCCTCCACTGGCTTCCACTCAGTGTCCTCCACCTGTCTCTGCCAATCCCTCCACTGGCTTCCACTCAGTGTCCTCCACCCGTCTTTGCCAATCCCTCCCTTGGCTTCCACTCAGTGTCCTCCACCCCTCTCTGCCAATCCCTTCACTGGCTTCCACTCAGTGTCCTCCACCCGTCTTTGCCAATCCCTCCACTGGCTTCCACTCAGTGTCCTCCACCCGTCTCAGCCAATCCCTCCACTGGCTTCCACTCAGTGTCCTCCACCTGTCTCTGCCAATCCCTCCACTGGCTTCCATTCAGTGTCCTCCACCCCCTCTCTACCAAAATGTATTGTAACTGTAATGTCTGCCTTCATTTTGTAAAGCGCTGCGCAAACTGTTGCCGCTATATAAATCCTGTATAATAATAATATTAGGAGGGGAATTTTTTTATGTTAAAAAAAATCTGAAAAATATATTTTAAAAAATATATAATTTGTTTAAATATATATTTTTTAAATATATTCTTCGGATTTTTTTTTAACATATAAAAAAGTAATTTTAACATATCTTTTTATATATATTCGCAAATGCATTCCAAAAATGTAGATTTGTATTTTTAAAGACATACAATATATTTGAAATGTATTTTTAAAAATATTTTTTCATATATCTTGTAATAAAAATGCATTTCAACATACAGTGTATATATATATATATATATATATATATATATATATATATATTTATTTATTTATTTCAGGTACTTATATAGCGCCGTCAATGTACGCAGTGCTTTACATATATATTGTACATTCACATCAGTCCCTAACCCTCAAGGGGCGTAAAATCTAAGGTCCCTAACTCACATTCATACATACACATGCTAGGGACACTTTAGACAGGATCCAATTCACCTACCAGCATGTCTTTGGAGTGTGGGAGGAAACTGGAGTACCTGGAGGAAACCCACGCAGGCACAGGGAGAACATGCAAACTCCAGGCAGGTGGTGTCGTGGTTGGGATTCGAACCAATGACCCGAGTACTGAGAGGCGGAAGGGCTAATCATTGGCCACTGTGCTGCCCAGATATATATATATATATATATATATATATATATATATATATATATATATATATATATATATTGAATATGGCCAAAATTGTAGCATTTCAAATATATGTCAATATATTTGGGAAGAATATTTTTAAAATATATTTCAAGTATATTTTCCATTGGGTATGAAGGCACCATAAACTTGCTAAGTCAGATCAAGGACCCCCCCAGTCACTTCTAGAGGAACCCTAGAGTTCCATGGTACCCTGGTTGAGAATGGCTGATATAGAGATACCTTCCAAAAAAAAAGTGCTTTTTGTTTTTTTGGGTTTTTTTAAAGATTTCAGTTAACATTCCCTTTACACCTCTAAAATATGAAACAACAAAAACCTGACTTAATGTTTTTTTGCAATAAAAAGCCAAGGTGAGGCAAAACAAACCTTGCTGAGACACATTGAAGTCTGAATTTTTCCTGTGAATCCCCCACCAAAGTTACGGTAATAATGTTGGATCTCTTACTTAGTCATCAATAAGTCGTTCTCATGTATCATCCCAATCAAGAAGTAACATGTTGAGAATCCTTCATTTTCGGTAGGGTGTCACTGCAGCACCAGAGAGTCATGCTAAGGCCCTGACAGGTTTAATCATTCCTTTATATTCTAATCTGTAATTCCAGATGTTTCAACAATTTCTCCATTGTTCGGATATCCCATCTATGACTTCCATATTTGCCGGCTAATCAGACGTAAGGAGATGCTGACAGCTCTGATTAGAAATAGTAGACTAGCGAGCTATACAGAAATTCCTGCGTTTCCTGACGGCGAGAGGCTTCGGGAGGAAACCAGTAGCAGGCTGTACATGGTATATTGTCCATATAATGAAGACAGTTGATGGATTCTTTTTTCTTCCCCGGGAAACCTTTTATGTATATAGCAGGTGTGGATATAAATAGTATGTGTAGGAAAAAAGAAATGGCCAATGTCTCAGATAAATGCTTTTTTTATAGTACTTTTTCCCAGTAATCAATCTACGAGATGGTGGAAGCCAAAGGGTTGTGGTGAGTATGGATGGGATTCAGATTTGGTGAAACCATGGGGTTGCAGTGCATCCCAAGAATGTGGGATGTGGTGCAGGTGTGGATATAAATAGTATGTGTAAGAAAAAAGAAATGGCCAATGTCTCAGATAAATGTTTTTTTTTTCTAGTACTTTTTCTAGTACTTTTTCCCAGTAATAAAGCTACGAGATGGATGGGATTCAGATTTGGTGAAACCATGGGGTTGCAGTGCATCCCAAGGATGTATAGAAAACAAGAAATGCCCAATGTCTCTGACAAATGATTTTTGCAGCACATCTTTCCAGTACTTATGATTTCAGATGGTGGAACCCAGTAGGAAATGGTGAGTAGGGATGAGATTCAGGTTTGCCGCAACCATGGATTCACTCTGCATCAAAGGGATGTGTAGGGAAAAAGAAGAGACCAATGTCTCTGACAAGCGCTTTTGTCCAGTACTTTTTTCCAGGTGGTGGAACCCAACAAGCTTTGGTGAGTAGGGATGAGAACTGGGTTTGCCAAAAACATTATTTTATTCATCCAGGGAAAAACAAATGGTCAACATCTCTGACAAGTGCTTTATTTTCCAATACTTCTCTCCAGTACTTATGCTTTGAGATGGTGGAAGCCAACAGGTTATGGTGAGTAGGGATGAGATTTGGGTTTGCCACAACCATGGTTTTGAGGTAGATCCCAGGGATGTGGAGAGAAAAGAAATGGTCAATGTCTCTTTTTTCCACATGGTGAAACTCAACAGGTTATGGTGGAAATGGATGAGATTTGCCATAACCGTGGGTTCACAGTGCATCCCAAGGATGTGTAGGGGGTAAAAAATGGTCAACGTCCCTGACAAGTACATTTAATGGTACTTTTTCTATTTTTCATGCTATGAGATGGCATCTCTCAAAAGAGATGCCCAATGTCTCTGACAAATGATTTTTGCAGCACATCTTTCCAGTACTTATGATTTCAGATGGTGAAACCCAGTAGGAAATGGTGAGTAGGGATGAGATTTGGGTTTGCCGCAACCATTGATTCACGCTGCATCAAAGGGATGTGTAGGGAAAAAGAGACCAATGTCTCTGACAAGCGCTTTTGTCCAGTACTTTTTTCCAGGTGGTGGAACCCAACAAGCTTTGGTGAGCTGGGATAAGAATTGGGTTTGCCAAAAACATTTTTTATTCACCCCAGGGGAAAAACAAATGGTCAACGTCTCTGACAAGTGGTTTTGTCGGTACTTTTTTTTATTACTCATGCTACAAGATGGTGGAACCCCAAAAAAATGTCCATTGTCTCTGACAAGTGCTTTATTTTCCAATACTTCTCTCCAGTACTTATGCTTTGAGATGGTGGAAGCCAACAGGTTATGGTGAGTAGGGATGAGATTTGGGTTTGCCACAACCATGGATGCACGGTGCATCCCAAGGATGTGAAGAGAAAAAGAAATCACCAATGTACCTTTTCCCCGTACTCCTGATACTAGATGGTAGAATCCAACAAATTATGCTGAGTAGGGATGAGATTCAGGTTTGCCACAACCATGGGTTTGAGGTAGATCCCAGGGATGTGGAGAGAAAAGAAATGGACAATGTCCCTTTTTTCCACATGGTGAAACTCAACAGGTTATGGTGGAAATGGATGAGATTTGCCATAATGGGTTATGGTGAGTATGGATGAGATTCAGGTTTGGTGAAACCATGGGTTTGCAGTGCATCCCAAGGATGTGGGATGTGGTGCAGGTGTGATATAAATAGTATGTGTAGGAAAAAAGAAATGGCCAATGTCTCAGACAAATGCTTTTTTTTCAGTATCTTTTCCCAGTACATCTGCTATGAGATGGTGGAACCCAACAGATTATGGTGAGGGTTTGCCACAATCATGGATGTGCGGTGCATCCCAAGGATGTGTAGAGAAAAAGAAATCGCCAATGTCTCTAACAAATACTTTTTTTCAGTACCTTTTCCCAGTACTCTTGATTCTAGATGGTAGGACCCAACAAATTATGGTGAGTAGGGATGAGATTCAGGTTTGCCACAACCATGGGTTTGAGGTAGATCCCAGGGACGTGGAGAGAAAAGAAATGGCCAATGTCTCTTTTTTCCACATGGTGAAACTCAACAGGTTATGGTGGAAATGGATGAGATTTGCCATAACCATGGGTTCACAGTGCATCCCAAGGATGTGTAGGGGAAAAATGGTCAACGTCCCTGACAAGTGCATTTGTTAGTACTTTTTCTATTTTTCATGCCATGAGATGGCATCTCCCAAAAGAAATGTCCAATGTCTCTGACACATGATTTTTGCAATATTTTTTTCCAGTACTTATGATTTCAGATGGTGGAACCACGTAGGAAATGGTTAGTAGGGATGAGATTTGGGTTTGCCGCAACCATGGATTCACGATGCATCCCAGGGACGTGTAGGGAAAGAGAAATGACCAATGTCCCTGACAAGCGCTTTTGTCCAGTACTTTTTTCCAGATGGTGGAACCCATGGTTGTGGGGCATTTGCAGCAAGGCCACTATCGCTTGAAGGGTTGTGTTTGGCAAGCGGTACTGCTACAGGAGGCATCATTTTTTGGCTGCATCATGATGCAAAGCATTGAATGTACGCTATAGTGTCAAAAGTATTGGCCCCGCCCTTCCAATCATGTGATTCAGGTGTTCCAATCCCCTCCATGGCCACAGGTGTATACAATCAAGTCCCTAGGCATGCAGACTGCTTCTACAAACATTGGTGAAAGAATGGGTCGCTCTCAGGAGCTCAGTGACTCCAAGCATGGTCCTGTGATAGGTGGCCACCTGTGCAATAAGTCCATCCGTGACATTTCCTGGCTACTAAATATTCCACGCTCAACTGTTAGTGGGATTATAACAAAGTGGAAGCAACTGGGAACAATAGCAACTCAGCCACCAAGTGGTAGGCCACGTCACATGACAGAGCGGGGTCAGCGCACGCTGAAGCGCACAGTGCGCAGAAGTCACCAACTGTCTGCACAGTCAATAGCTAAAGACCTCCAAACTTGGTGTGGCCTTCAGATGAGCACCACAACAGTGCGTAGAGAGCTTCATGGAATGGGTTTCCATGGCCGAGCAGCTGCATCCAAGCCTTACATCACCAAGTGCAATGCAAAGCGTTGGATGCCGTGGTGTAAAGCACACCGCCACTGGACTCTAGAGCAGTGGAGACGTGTTCTCTGGAGTGACCAATCACTCTTCTCTGTCTGGCCGTCCGATGGACATGTCTGGGTTTGGCAGTTACCAGGAGAACAGTACTTGCCTGACTGCATTGTGCCAAGTGTAAAGTTTGGTGGAGGGGGATTATGGTGTGGGGTTGTTTTTCAGGGCTTGGGCTTGGCCCCCTAGTTCCAGTGAAGGGAACCATTAAGGCGACATTTTGGCCAATTTCATGCTCTCAACTTTGTGGGAGGAGTTTGGGGATGGCCCCTTCCTGTTCCAACATGACTGCGCACCAGTGCACAAAGCAAGGTCCATAAAGACATGGAGGAGCCAGTTTGGGGTGGAGGAACTTGACTGGCCTGCACAGAGTCCTGACCTCAACCCCATAGAACACCTTTGGGATGAATTAGAGGGGGGACTGCGAGCCAGGCCTCCTCCCCCGACATCAGTGCCTGACCTGACAAATGTGCTTCTGGAAGAATGGTCCAACCTTCCCATAGACACCCTCCTAAACCTTGTGGACGGCCTTCCCAGAAGATTTGAAGCTGTTATAGCTGCAAAGGGTGGGGCCAACTCAATATTGAACCCTACGGACTAAGACTGGGAGGCCAATAAAGTCATGGGCGTGGAAAGGCAGGCGGCCCAATACTTTTGGCAATATAGTGTATGTACAGGTGCCATTGTAGATTGGAGGGGGAGGGTTGGTGGGGTGGCAAAAATGCAGCTCATCTGCCTATTTTTACTGCCCCCCAATCATAGGCATATGCTAGGTCTTGTTATGTGCTGCTGGGGAGAGTTAATTGAAAGAGAACCTGCTAAATTTTGCAAACAATGCACAAGCACATTTTAAGGAAAGAGTAAAGTTAGAGGAGTTAATTTACTAAAGGAGTAAAGAATGTTCACTTAGAAAAGTCAGTGTTCACTGAACTACTATTTTTTTTAAATTTTCCCTTGCACCTGATTGAATATTCTAAGTCAACACAGAGCCGGGAACATGGCAACGCACCTGCTCTACATGCAGTATTGCCGTTCATTGTGAAAGGCATCCCAATGCATTGTTCAGTAGAGCACAATGGCCAGCAGAGCACCATAATATATGCACCTCGCATTGTGGAGTGCTGCATTCATAAAAGGAGAGTCATGTATGTTTTTACGGCCCTTGTGGTCCAATTGCAGCCTATAATGGATGAACTGCCTTAATACAACGCACATTAAAGTGTGATTATATATATATATATACACTGCAATTCAAAATGCATTTTTTATATATTACAAAATATTTTTTAAAATGTGTATTTTTTAAATATATTCTTTTTTTAACATATGTTAACATTTATAACAGTTAACAAAAAAAAATATATATATATATATATACACTGCATGTCGAAATGCGTTTTTATATATATAAGTATATAAAAGTTTTTTAAGTATATGTATACTTAAAAATGTATTTTTACAAATATTTTTCATACATTTTGCAATAAAAACACATTTAACACATTTCAACATACAGTATTATTGACATATATTTGAAATACTACAATTTTGGTAGTATTCAATATATACACTGCATGTCGAAATGCATTTTTATATATTACAAAATATATGAAAAATATTTTTTAAAATATGTATTTTTTAAATATATTCTTCAGATTTTTTTAACATATAAAAAAGTAATTTTAACATATATTTTTAGATATATTTGTAAATGCATTCCAAAAATGTAGATTAAATGTATTTTTGAAGACATACAGTATATTTGAAAATGTATTTTTACAAATATCTTTCATACGTTTTGCAATAAAAACACAATTAACACATTTCAACAGACAGTATTATTGACAAATATTTGAAATACTACAATTTTGGTAGTATTCAATATATTTCAAAATATATATATATATATATATATATATATATATATATATATATATATATATATATATATATATATACATATATATATATATACATAAACACATTTAACACATTTCAACATACAGTATTATTGACTATAATTTTGGTAGTATTCAATATATTTCAAAATATATCTATATATATACACTGCATGTCAAAATGCATTTTTATATATTACAAAATATATGAAAAATATTTTTTAAAATGTGTATTTTTTAAATATATTCTTCCAATTTTTTAACATATATTTTTACATATATTTTTAAATGCATTTCAAAAATGTAGATTAAATGTATTTTTAAAGACATACAGTATATTTGAAAATGTATTTTTACAAATATTTTTCATACATTTTGCAATAAAAACACATTTCAATATACAGTATTATTGACATATATTTGAAATACTACAATTTTGGTAGTATTCAATATATTTCAAAAAAAAAATATATATATATATATATATATATATATATATACACTGCATGCGTTTTTTTATATATTACAAAATATATGAAAAATTATTTTTAAAATATGTATTTTTTAAATATATTCTTCAGATTTTTTTTAACATATATTTTTACATATATGTTTAATTATTTTTTTTAAATATGTTTATTGAAATATATTTTGAAATGTATTGAATACGGCCAAAATTGTAGTATTTCAAATATATGGCAATATATTTGGGAAGAATATTTTTAAAATATATTTTTCTTCCATGTGGGAAGGTGCATTTGCGCACCGCATTGGAACCTTTAGGTGTGAACGGGCCCTCAAAGCAAGCTGCCTCTGTGCCTTCAGTATATCAGGCTCATCGCATTTGTCTTTTGTTAGCTTCAAAAATACGAACTCTTACCTGACGATTTTTTGTTTTGTTTGTGTTTTGATCTTTTTCAAAGCGTGGGAAAGGATATGTTGAAGGTGCACCCTGTCCCACCTGCTCAATAGATGACACAAAGGGGCATAGACAACCCAACTCCAACAGGTTTTTTTTTTTTTTTTTGTGCTTTTAGTATGTTTCTTTTGGTAGTCAAAGGGCTACCTGGGTGTGGCCCGGGAGCGGGCTCGGGGAACCATTATTTTTGTATTCTTCCAGCCTGTCCTGGCACCGCACCTGCACACCGAACCAGCGGCGAACTGACCATTTGGAAACTCGGGCACTGCCCGAGGGTCAGTAGGGGGCCCCATGAGATGCCCCTGGTACCTTTTCCATAGGCTTTTTTGAGTTTGGGCAAGGACACAGGGGCCCCATGATCTCCTATTGCCTGGGGGCCCCATGAGTTGTCAGTCCGCCCCTGCTCCGAACGCCGTCTCCTGGTCCGCCAGGCTTTCCGCAATACATTGAGACGGGAAATCATCTTCGGAAAAATTCTCGTTTTTCGTTTATGAGTGCCAAGTTAACCCCTCGCCCTCCGGAGGATTTACCCCCCTTTCTGACCAGGCCGTTGTTTTGCGATACGGCGCCGAGTTACTTTAACTGACAATTGCACGGTCATGCAACACCGCGCCCAAATGAAATTTACGTCCTTTTTCTACCAAGAATTGAACTCTTGTTTGGCTGTATTTGATCCCTTGTGCGTTTTTTTATTTTTTGCTCTATAAGCTCTCGCCCTCCAGAGGATTTACCCCCCCCCCCCTTCCTGACCTGGCCATTTTTTTGCGTTATGGTGCCGTGTTACTTTAACCAACAATTGCGCGGTCCTGCAATGCCGCACCCAAATGAAATTTATGACCTGATCCCACGAATTGAGCTTTCTTTTGGTGGTATTTGATTGCCTGTGCATTTTTTTTTTTTTTGTGCTATAACCCCTCGCCCTCCTGAGGATTCACCCCCCCCCCCCTTCCTGACCAGGCCGTTTTTTGCGATACGGTGCCGCGTTACTTTAACTGACAATTGCACAGTCGTGCAATGCTGTACCCGAATGAAATTTACGTCCTTTATTTCCCACAAATTGAGCTTTTTTTTCGGTGGTATTTGATCGCCTGTGCATTTTTAATTTTTTTTTTTTTTTTAAAAAGACGGACAATTTTCAGAAAAAAACAATATTTTGGACTTTTTGCTATTAACTGCCTCCCGCCCGCCGTATAAGGAAATGATGGGTGCAAGGCAGTTCTCTCATTCTCACTGCGCATGCACGGCTCCGGGAGCGCACAGCGCGGCGATCGGCGGTGCGCTGTGTCCCTTTAACATAGCAGATCACCGATCAACGGAAAGAGCCGAAGATGTCGGCTCGGTCATGTGACCAGCTGTGTCCAATCACAGCTGAGTACATCTAAATAGGGAAATGCCGGTTATCGGCATTTCTCTCCTCTCGAGCTGTCACGCTGACAGAGGAGAGGAGATGAGAGCCGGTAATCGGCTTTACTCAGAGGGGACATCTACCCTGATGATCTGTGTAGCCCCAGCAGTGCCACCTGTCAGTGTCCATCAGTGCACATCAATGCCACATATCAGTGCCCATCTGAGCTGCCTTTCAGTGTTACCTATCAGTGCCGGTCAGTGCCACCTATCAATGCCAATCAGTGTCACCTAACAGTGCTGCCAATAAGTGCCACATATCAGTGCTAGTCAGTGCCGCCTATCAGTGCCAGTCAGTGCCGCCTATCAGTATGCATCAGTGCCGCCTATCAGTGCCTGTCAGTGCCGCCTATCAGTATGCATCAGTGCCGCCTGTCAGTGCCGCCTATCAGTGCAGCTTAACAGTGTCGGTCAGTACCACCTAACAGTGCCAGTCAGTGCTGCATATCAGTGCCACCTATCAGTGCCATATATGAGTGCTGCCTTTCAGTGCCCATCAGTGATGCCTGTCAATGCCCATCAGTGCCACCTACCAGTGCCTCCTCATAAGTGCCCATCAGTGCCACCTATCAGTGTCCATCAGTGCAGCCTATCAGTGTCCATCAGTGCAGCCTATCAGTGCCCATCAGTGCAGCCTCATTAGCGCACATCAGTGAAGGAATAAAATCACTTATTTACAAAATTTTATAACAAAAACTAAGAAAAAACTTTTTTTTTTCAAAATTTTAAGAGCTTTTTGGTTTGTTTAGCAAACAATAAAAATCCCCGAGGTGATTAAATACCATCAAAATAAAGCTCTATCTGTCACAAAAAAATGATAAAAATTTTCATATGGGTACAGTGTTGCATGACCGCGCAATTGTCATTCAAAGTGTGACAGCGCTGAGAGCTGGAAATTGGCCCGGGCAGGAAGGGGGTAGAAGTGCCCGGCAGGCAGGAAGGGGGTAGAAGTGTCCTGTAGGCAGGAAGGGGGTAGAAGTGTCCTGTAGGCAGGAAGGGGGTAGAAGTGTCTTGTAGGCAGGAAGGGGGTAGAAGTGTCCTGTAGGCAGGAAGGGGGTAGAAGTGTCCTGTAGGCAGGAAGGGGGTAGAAGTGTCTTGTAGGCAGGAAGGGGGTAGAAGTGCCCTGTAGGCAGGAAGGGGGTAGAAGTGCCCTGTAGGCAGGAAGGGGGTAGAAGTACCCGGTAGGCAGGAAGGGGGTAGAAGTGCCCAGTAGGCAGGAAGGGGGTAGAAGTGCCCTGTAGGCAGGAAGGGGGTAGAAGTGCCCTGTAGGCAGAAAGGGGGTAGAAGTGTCCGGTAGGCAGGAAGGGGGTAGAAGTGCCCGGTAGGCAGGAAGGGGGTAGAAGTGCCCTGTAGGCAGGAAGGGGGTAGGAGTGCCCTGTAAGCAGGAAGGGTGTAGAAGTGTCCGGTAGGCAGGAAGGGGGTAGAAGTGCCCTGTAGGCAGGAAAGGGGTAGAAGTGCCCTGTAGGCAGGAAGGGGGTAGAAGTGCCCTGTAGGCAGGAAGGGGGTAGAATTGCCCTGTAGGCAGGAAGGGGGTAGAAGTGCCCAGCGGGCAGGAAGGGGGTAGAAGTGCCCGGTAGGCAGGAAGGGGGTAGAAGTGCTGTCAGAAATGGACTGGCCAGCAATGGTGGGACTCACCTGCCTTTTGATCTGCAGTACCAGGGCTGGCCAGCGGGTGCTCCCAGCAATCAGAGACTCAACCTTTCAGCCAGCTAACACCTGGAACTGATGATACTGGTGTATTTAAGGGATGGCCAGACTTGCAGACTCTGCCTTGGTGTTGTGTTTGTCCTGGGCCCTGTATCTGTCCTGCATCCTGTTTCTGTTCCTTTGCTGACCCTGCCTGATCTGAACCGCTGCTGACTTCTCCTGCTCTGATCCCGGCTCGCTCCTGACCATCCCTCTGCCTGACCCTCTGTACCACGCTGCTTGCTACCTGTTCTGATCCCTGGCTTGTGACCCTGACCCATCTCCGCTTGCTCCCCCTGTACCTACCTGCCCTATTGATATTGACCCGGCCTGCCTGACGACGCTTGCTTGTATGTACTGTTATCTGTGGGTGGTTGGTTTGGTTTGTTTGCACTGTATTATGTTTTAGTATTGCACTGCGTTTATGTTTGTATGGTTAGTGTTAATAAATTATATTGTTTATCACATATCTGAAGTCTGCGTTTCCCTGCGTCAGTCACACACCTCTGGTCACACCTGGGAGCCCTGACAAGTGCCCTGTAGGCAGGAAGGGGGTATAAGTGCCCTGTAGGCAGGAAGGGGGTAGAAGTGTCCTGTAGGCAGGAAGGGGGTAGAAGTGTCCTGTAGGCAGGAAGGGGGTAGAAGTGTCCTGTAGGCAGGAAGGGGGTAGAAGTGTCCTGTAGGCAGGAAGGGGGTAGAAGTGCCCGGTAGGCAGGAAGGGGGTAGAAGTGTCCTGTAGGCAGGAAGGGGGTAGAAGTGTCCTGTAGGCAGGAAGGGGGTAGAAGTGCCCTGTAGGCAGGAAGGGGGTAGAAGTGTCCTGTAGGCAGGAAGGGGGTAGAAGTGCCCTGTAGGCAGGAAGGGGGTAGAAGTGCCCTGTAGGCGAGGGGTTAAACATGTCCGTTAAAAAAATTTTAAAAATCAAATTTTGCCATAAATTCCAAAACCGAGCTCCTAATTTTCCCCCCAGCCTGCAAGCCCCCCCCCCCCCACCCTCACCCTCTCCATCACGACCAACAACGCCACCATCAGTCCTACCCTGCAGGCCAAAGTCCTAGGTGTCACTCTAGACTCCAATCTGTCCTTCCAACCCCATGTCCATTCGCTGGCAACATCTCCAAAATACGTTCGTTCCTAACTGAAACTACAAAGCAACTCATTCACTCCCTTATTATCTCACTTCTGGACTACTGCAACTCCCTCCTCACCGGCCTACCCCAACACAGGCTATCCCCACTTCAGTCTATCCTGAACTCAGCGGCCAGACTCATCTACCATACCAACTGCTCCGCTTCTGCCACCCCCCTCTGTCATTCCCTCCACTGGCTCCACCCCCCTCTGTCATTCCCTCCACTGGCTCCACCCCCCTCTCTCATTCCCTCCACTGGCTCCTGATTGCCCAACGCATTAAATTCAAACTACTAACATTGACATACAAAGCCATTCATAACGCTGCGCCAAACTACCTCACCGACCTGATACCCAAATACCACCCAACACATACTCTTTGCTCCTCACAAGACCTCCTACTTTCTAGCTCCCTGGTCTCCACCTCCCACGCCCGACTGCAGGACTTCTCCAGGACTTCCCCCATCCTCTCGAACTCACTACCCCGATCCATCAGACTGTCACCTACCCTCCTCACCTTTAGGCGCACCCTGAAAACCCTCCTCTTCAGGGAAGCTTACCCCACCCTCACTTAACAGCCGATCTCCTCCTACAACTCCATCCCCCACAGCCACTTCCTCCTGTACCACTATCCCCTCCCTCCTAGACCCTTGCCCTTGACCCCCTCGTGTTTTGTATTGTTACTGTATTGTCTCATGTTCTGTCCCCCACTATAATGTACAGCGCTGAGCAAACTTTCTGGCGCTATATAAATACTATATAATAATAATAATAAATTTCGGCCAATCAAAGGGTGATCAAAGGGTGTAGAAGTGTTTTACTAGGGGGCGAGGGGGGGTGTGCTTCACTGTTATCACACTGATCAAGATGGCTGTACTGTACACAAAACAATCTTCCTCCCCGTCGGAGATGCTCAGTAATCACCGGGCGCCAGCGGCTAATTACCGGCTGGGACTCGGTGACTGACATCCGTGGCCACGAATGGCGGCACAGGTAGGGCACGTGCGCGCCCCCTAACCAGAAATGCAGAATGACGGATATATATACGTGATCATGCGCTCAGGTACCGCCCTGTAGCAGTAAATCTGCTCCAGGGCGGTCCTTAAGCGGTTCATTTATAAATATTATAAACTATACCGTACCGAAGAGGATTTTTTTAATTACCTATTCAAAACCACATAAAAGAAAAAGGCCCATAAACGAATGTATCAATTGTTCCAACAGGTCGCATTTATCCCTCAACAAATGGGTCCATTTCCTACAACCCAGGCGCGGAGGTTGCGGGGGGGGGTCTGTGGAATGTGGGGGTCTGGAAGTTTCTCGTAGCCTTTTTTTTTTTTTAAATCATTTTAGTCCTGAAATTTGCCTAAACCCCCCAAATATCCTATGTTTTCTGAAAGCAGACACCCTAGAGAATAAAATAGCGGTGGTTCCATTTTTTTACGTTGCGCAATATTACTGCAAAGGTCTAGGGAACGCAAAAAATAGATTTAAAAAATACACTAAAGTTCATTTTAGGACACAGAAACGCAATACATTTCCTGATTGTTCTGTAAAATATGAAAGATGAGGTTGTACCGAGTACATAGATACCCGATGTGTCAAACCTTAAATTTGCGCGCGCCTGAGAAATGGCGACAAACCCTTTCCATAGACGACGCATTAAAAGCCCCCTATAAGTCATCAGTTTGGCGTTACGGAGGAGGTGTGGCACAAGAAATATTGGTGGTGATATGTAACGTGTATCGCAATGGATGTTTTTCCTGACGCACGTGTTTACATTTGTATGTGTGTATATGTTGGGGTGGGGGGGACCTCAAAAAATTTGGGGGTTGGGGTGTAACTTGCAATTTAAAAAAAAAATCTTTTTACGTAACTTTTTTTTTTTACATCACATAGGGTACAAAACTATGTGATGATTTATTTGGTGACGGGTTCTCTTTAATGAGACGCCCAGGGTCCAAAAGACCCCCAATGTCTCCTCTGGGCTCCACTGAATCTAATGTATAGATCTCATACTTGGTGTTTGATCCAGCGCAGGAGAGCCGCCTTGTCGCCGCACATCTAAGTGATGTAGTCAGCAAGCGGAAAAAGACCACCCACTGCTGCCCTCCTTCCTGGTGCAGGGTGGCTGGTCTTGTCTCCGCCCCCTCCTGTTGTTTTCTATAATGGGTGGAGTCTGGCTGGGTCCCTCCCAAAACTCTGCTCTCTCTCCTTGTGCAGGGTGACTGGTCTTGTCTCCGACCCTCCTGTAGTTTTCTGTAATGGGTGGAGCCTAGTTGGGTCCCTCCCACAGCTCTGGTCTCTCTCCTTGTGCAAGGTGACTGGTCCTGTCTCCGCCCCCTCCTCTAGTTTTCTGTAATGGGTGGAGCCTAGTTGGGTCCCTCCCACAGCTCTGCTCTCTCTCCTGGTGCAGGGTGATTGGTCTTGTCTCTGCCCCCCCCTCTCTAGTTTTCTGTAATGGGTGTAGCCTAGTTGGGTCCCTCCCACAGCTCTGCTCTCTCTCCTTGTGCAAGGCGACTGGTCTTGTCTCCGCCCCCTCCTGTAGTTTTCTATAATGGGTGGAGCCTGACTGGGTCCCTCCCTCAGCTCTGCTCTCTCTCCTTGTGCAAGGTGATTGGTCTTGTCTCCGCCCCCTCCTGTAGTTTTCTGTAATGGGTGGAGCCTAGTTGAGTCCCTCCCACAGCTCTCTCTCTCTCCCCTTGTGCAGGGTAATTGGTCTTGTCTCTGCCCCCTCCTGTAGTTTTCTGTAATGGGTGGAGCCTAGTAGAGTCCCTCCCACAGCTCTTTCTCTCTCCTTGTGCAGGGTGATTGGTCTTGTCTCCGCCCTTCCTGTAGTTTTCTATAGTGGGTGGAGCCTGACTGGATCTCTCCCTCAGCTCTGCTCTCTTTCCTTGTGCAGGGTGACTGGTCTTGTCTCCCCCCTCCTCTAGTTTTCTGTAACGGGTGGAGCCTAGTTGGGTCCCTCCCACAGCTCTGCTCTCTCTCCTGGTGCAGGGTGGTTGGTCTTGTCTCCGCCCCCTCCTCTAGTTTTCTGTAATGGGTGGAGCCTAGTTGGGTCCCTCCCACAGCTCTGCTCTCTCTCTTTGTGCAAGGTGACTGGTCTTGTCTCCGCCCCCCCTCGTTTTCTGTAATGGGTGGGGCCTGCTGAGCCCCTCCCACAGCTCTGCTCTCTGTGCAGCCTATGCACAGCTCTTTGATGATGTCACCGCTCCTTTTACAAAGTAATATCTGGGTTTGCACAGCCATTTGGATTTGTACCCTCTGTGACTACTGAGGAATATGTTGAAATGAGCGTTTGTGTTCCCGGGGTTCTGCTTTCATTTATCTCCTGACCGATATATGTGACACGGGTCGCGAGAGAGGACCGGACGCACCAAACTAAACTGCGGTCAGGCAGATCCCCAACTGCTGATGAAGGAAAAGGAAATAGGCTGAGGTCTGCACTTTTCGGCTTAGCCACCCGTGAGCCCACAAAAGCCTTAGACAAGACGACTTCTTCCTTCCAACCGCAGGACGAATCTGAAGGAACTGACAGTCGTTAGCCGGCCTTGTGGGAAATTCTGAGTGATTTTTCCCTGGTGAGAGCTCCATACGTCTCCGTTGTCAGATGGAGGAGGTCTATGACGTGCCCACCCCGTAGTAAAGGACCCGCCATCCACGACAGATTGCCGCATAATGACATGAATAAAAAGGGTTACGAAGAAGACGGCTTCACGCCATTGACTCTGAAATATTGGGGGCTGGAAGGCGGCACAAACGGGATCCTTCTCTCCTGCCATCTGCTCCCATGTTATAGCAGTGAACAGAAACGACACGTCTGATGCAATTTAATGGCTCAGAAAACGTTTTTTTTTTTGGCTCGTTCCAGGCGAGATGTTGGCACAAAGGAACCAGAAGGGCGCTGGCTGTTCTACGGATTCAGCCTTTTCTACAGGAAGGCTTTTCAAGAACCAGCAATAAAATGACAAAACTCGGCAGGGGACTTTTGTTTTCAAATGATCTTGCTTAAGGGTCCTTGCATACGGGGGCCGTCTAGGTGCAGCTCGTTCCTCCCGGCAATTTTGGTGCACCCAAGAGAGAGGCAGGTGCAGCGTCCAGTCCTGTTGCCTAAAGCCTATCAAAGTCTGTGACATGGGTGTTTCTCATGTTTAGGGCTCGAAGCCTTCAGGGATGAAGGTTCAAAATGCAGGAGGACCTACCTTCTGGAACTGTTGCCTAAAGCCTGTCAAAGTCTGTGACATGGGTGTTTCTCATGTTTAGGGCTCGAAGCCTTCAGGGATGAAGGTTCAAAATGCAGGAGGACCTACCTTCTGGAACTGTTGCCTAAAGCCTGTCAAAGTCTGTGACATGGGTGTTTCTCATGATTAGGGCTCAATGCCTTCAGGGATGAAGGTTCAAAATGCAGGAGGACCTACCTTCCGGAACTGTTGCCTAAAGCCTATCAAAGTCTGTGACATGGGAGTTTCTCATGATTAGGGCTCAAAGCCCTCAGGGATGAAGGTTCAAAATGCAGGAGACCTACCTTCTGGAACTGTTGCCTAAAGCCTGTCAAAGTCTGTGACATGGGTGTTTCTCATGATTAGGGCTCGAAGCCTTCAGAGATAAAGGTCAAAAATGCAGGAAGACCTACGTTCTGGAACTGTTGCCTAAAGCCTATCAAAGTCTGTGACATGGGTGTTTCTCATGTTTAGGGCTTGTAGCCTTCAGGGATGAAGGTTCAAAATGCAGGAGGACCTACCTTCTGGAACTGTTGCCTATCAAAGTCTGTGACATGGGTGACCTTCAGGGATGAAGGTCCAAAATACAGGAGACCTAAGTTCTGGAACTGTTGCCTATCAAAGTCTGTGACATGGGTGTTTCTCATGTTTAGGGTTCGAAGCCTTCAGGGATGAAGGTTCAAAATGCAGGAGGACCTACCTTCTGGAACTGTTGCCTAAAGCCTATCAAAGTCTGTGACATGGGTGTTTCTCATGTTTAGGGCTCAAAGCCTTCAGGGTTGAAGGTTCAAAATGCAGGAGGACCTACCTTCTGGAACTGTTGCCTATCAAAGTCTGTGACATGGGCGACCTTCAGGGATGAAGGTCCAAAATACAGGAGACCTAAGTTCTGGAACTGTTGCCTATCAAAGTCTGTGACATGGGTGTTTCTAATGTTTAGGGCTCAAAGCCTTCAGAGATGAAGGTCCAAAATGCAGGAAGACCTACGTTCTGGAACTGTTGCCTAAAGCCTATCAAAGTCTGTGACATGGGTGTTTCACATGTTTAGGGCTCGTAGCCTTCAGGGATGAAGGTCCAAAATGCAGGAGACCTACCTTCTGGAACTGTTGCCTAAAGCCTATCAAAGTCTGTGACATGGATGTTTCTCATGTTTAGGGCTCAAAGCCTTCAGGGATGAAGGTTCAAAATGCAGGAGGACCTACCTTCTGGAACCGCTGCCTAAAGCCTGTCAAAGTCTGTGACATGGGTGTGTCTCATGTTTAGGGTTTGGAGCCTTCAGGGATGAAGGTTCAAAATGGAGGAGGACCTGCCTTCTGGAACTACTGCCTAAAATCTATCAAAGTCTGTGACATGGGTGTTTCTCATGTTTAGGAATCAAAGCCTTCAGGGATGAAGGTTCAAAATGCAGGAGGACCTACCTTCTGGAACTACTGCCTAAAGCCTGTCAAAGTCTGTGACATGTGTGTTTCTCATGATTAGGGCTCGAAGCCTTCAGAGATGAAGGTCCAAAATGCAGGAGACCTACCTTCTGGAACTGTTGCCTAAAGCCTATCAAAGTCTGTGACATGGGTTTTTTTCAAGTTTAGGGCTTGAAGCCTTCAGGAATGAAGGTCCAAAATGCAGGATGTCTAGGGCTCAAAGCCTTCAGGGATGAAGGTCCAAAATGCAGGAGACCTACCTTCTGGAACTTTATTACTGAATGCACACAGGGCTCTAAATGTGGGTACCGCTTGATATAGCCTTCAGCCTCATCCAGCCACAGCCTACCATAGACTTTGACAGGGCTGGATGGGACTGAAGGCTATATCAAGTGGTAGCAGTAACAAAGGTCCAGAAAGCAGGTCTTCTGAAGGCATGGAGCCCTAAATGCGAGGACCACCCATGGCATAAGCTTTGATAGGCTTTAGGCAGCAGGTTTGGGCGCTGCACCTATATCTCTCAGATGCATTAAAATGCGGGGAGGGACGCACTGTACCTAGACGGCCCGTGTGCAAGGGTCTTTAGGCTCAATTTCAAAAGTTTTAAAGGACTATCATTATCTTTTTTTTTTTTCATTTCACTGTTTCACAAACAGCACACGAGGGGTTAGAGGGCCCTGCTCTTTCGAGCTTACAATCTAGGAGGGAGGGGGAAGTGGTACAGGAGGAAGTGGCCGTGGGGGATGAAGTGGTGGGAGGAATGAAGGGGAGCGGCTGTTATGTGAGGGTGGGTTAGGCTTCCCTGAAGAGGTGGGTTTTGAGGGAGCGCCTGAAGGTGAGGAGGGAAGGTGACAGTCTGATGGATTGGGGTAGTGAGTTCCAGAGGAAGGGGGAGGACCTGGAGAAGTCTTGCAGTTGTGCGTGGGAGGAGGAGACCAGGGAGCAAGATAGAAGGAGGTCCTGTGAGGAGCGAAAGGTATGGGTAGGGTGGTGTTTGGGAATCAGGTCGGTGAGGTAGTTAGGGGCAGTGTTGTGAATGGCTTTGTAGTTCAGAGTTAGTAGTTTAAATTTGATGCGTTGGGCAACCGGGAGCCAGTGGAGGGAGAGGCAGAGGGGGGTGGCAGAGGTGGAGCGGTTGGTGAGGTGGACGAGTCTAGCCGCTGAGTTCAGGATGGTCTGAATTGGGGAGAGCCTGCACTGGGGTAGGCCGGTGAGGAGGGAGTTGCAGTAGTCAAGGCGTGAGATAATCAGGGAGTGTACAAGTAGTTTAGTGGTGTCTGGGGTAAGGAAGGAGCGTATCTTGGCGATGTTGCGGAGGTGGAGCCTGCATGTGTTTGTAAGTGATTCGACATGAGGGAGGAAGGAAAGGTTTGAGTCCAGAATGACGCCAATTACTTTCGCTTGCAGGGCGGGATTGATGGTGGTCTTGTTGGTCGTGATGGAGAGGATGGGGGTGGGGGGGGCGCGGGCTGGGGGAAAGACAAGGAGCTCGGTTTTGGAGAGGTTAAGCTTGAGGAAATGGAGCGACATCCAGTCAGAGATATCGTTTAGGAGGTGAGTGATGCGGGCGGAGATAGTAAGGGTGAGGAGAGGGGTGGAGAGGTAAATTTGAGTGTCATCAGCGTAGAGGTGGTAGTTGAAGCCGTGGGAGTGTATGAGTTTGCCCAGGGAGGAGGTGTAGATGGAGAAGAGAAGGGGTCCGAGGACAAAGCCTTGGAGGACCCCAACAGAGAGGGGGAGGGAGGGGGAGGTGGCACCATTGTAGGAAACGCTGAAGGAGCGTCGGGATAGGTAAGAGGAGAACCAGGAGAGAGCGGTGTCTCTGATGCCAAGGGAGAGTAGTGTATTAAGGAGGAGGGGGTGGTCAACTGTGTCGAAGGCCGCGGAGAGGTCCAGGAGAAGGAGGACAGAGTAGTCACCTTTGGCTTTGGTATAAGGTCAGACTGGGCCCCCCCACCTTGCCGTCTGACAACATAGCCAGGAAGGAGGTGGCTGCTTTATAACAACCACTTGTTTTGGCCTCTGAGAACGTTCCTGAAACAAGTGGTGGCAAGAGGAATGCAGAGGGACGGGAGGATGACAGGACCCCTTTCTGCATTCTTCTTTCCACAGTTTGTCTCAGGTAGGTGCTCAGAGCCAAAAGAAGCAATTGTCTGCTTCTTGGCTATGTTGTTGGAAGGTCAGGATGATATGACCCCTCTCTGCATTCTTCTTGCCACCGTTTGAGAAGTGGTGGCAAGAGGAATGCAGAGGGACAGGAGGATGGAACACCCCCTCTCCGTCCACATTCCTCTTGTCACCGCTTGCCTCAGTAGAGTGCATGGAACCGAGACCAAGTGGCCATGGTTGCCTCCTTCATAGCTATGTGGCAGGAGGGTCATAGTGGAAGTGGGATGTGCTCAGTATGACCTTATAGCACATACTACATGGGACAAAATACTACATGTACTTTGTCCCATGTTGCTGGGTGCCTCCCTAGGCAAGCGGTGGCAAGAGGAATGCAGAGGGACAGTATGATGAAACACCCCCTCTCCATCCACATTGCTGGGTGCTTCCTGACCCTAGCTATGAGGTCAGACTGGGCGAACCCTTTCCTCTGCAGTCGCCCGACAGCGTGGCCAAGAAGAAGACAGCTGCTTCTTCATGTCTACTTGGATCTGAGCCTTTTCCTGAAACAAAAGAAGTGCAAAGCGAGAGGGCCGTGTCATCCTCCCATCCCCCTGCATTCCTCTTGCCATCACTTGTGTCGGGAAAGTACAAAGTCCCCCCCCCCCAATGACTACCATCCATATCTGTGCAACTTCCAGTCGCAGCGACTTAGTAGTTCCCGCACGACTTTCCTGCAACTTGAGATCCACGGACTTCAATGTAAACCCTGAAAGTCGCACCTGAATGATCTACATGTGACTTGCGTGCGACTTTGTACAGCAGGAACGATCATCCTTGGTCAAAGCCAAAGTCGAGTCAAAGTCGCTGCACTGTAAAGGTGAAAGTCGCACGGTTTGGAAGACGCACGAGTGTGAGCCGAGCCTGAACTGCTGAAATAAGTCACCGGTCCCACTGCTGCAATTTCAGGTGCGATTTGGGAATCGAACGCGAATGTCGGTGTCGTGACACGTGCGATTTCTAAATTAGTTCTCGCATGGCTTTTTCTGCGGTATTGTTGCAATATCATATCCATGGAAATCGCTCTGTGAATCGCAAGAAATCATTGAAAACCTTCACTGGTAGCAATAAAATCTTCAGAGATTGCAACTGAAATCACACGGTTCTGAATCGCAGCGACTTGAAAGCAGTTCCTGCGCTACTTCGGTCCGACTTTCATGGGACTTGAGGGCCGTAGACTTCAATGTAAACCCCAGGGGCGGACTGACCATTTGGAAACTCGGGCACTGCCCGAGGGCCCGGGGTCAGTAGGGGGCCCCATGAGATGCCCCTGGTACCTTTTTCATAAGCTTTTTTGAGTTTGGGCAAGGACACAGGGGCCCCATGATCCCCTATTGCCCGGGGGCCCCATGAGTTGTCAGTCCGCCCCTGCTCGCGAGTCAAGCGGCTGTTGCAAAGCAGCCATCTCCCTCCTAGCTGAGAGGTTGAACCATTCTCCCATAATCCTCCAGAAACATAGCTAGGAAGGAGCCGGATGCTTCGCAACGGCCACTTGTCTCGGCTCTGAGCCTTTTCCCACGGCAAGTGATGGCAAGAGGAATGCAGAGGGAGAGGGGGCGTGTCATTCTCCCAAACCTCTGAATTCCTTTTGCCGCCGCTTGGCTTGGGAAAATACTCAGAGCCGAGACAAGTGGCCGTTGCGAAGCATCCGGCTCCTTCCCAGCTATGTTGTCGGGAGAAGGGGAGGGTTGTCCAGTCTGACCCCAAAGCTAAGGTTGGGAAGCCACTAGAAACATGGGATAAAGTACATGTAATACTTGTCCTATGTACTACATGCTATGAGGTTGGACTGAGCAAGCCCCGCCTTCCCCTCCTTCCTCCATGCTTAGTCCATGTTGCTACAGTAGGTGCTTCCTAACCCTAGCTATGAAGTCAGACTGCAAACATAGCCAGGAAGGAGATGCCTGTTTCATCATGTCCCAAGACAAGCGGCGGCAAGAGGGATGCAGAGAATGAGGGGGCGTGTCATCCTCCCGTCTCTCTGCGTTCCTCTTGCCACCGTTTGCCTCGGAAAAATGCTCGGAGCCAAGACAAGCGGCCTTTGTGAATCAGCCATCCCTTTCCTAGCTATGAGGTCGGACTGAGCAAACGTCTACCCCAATGACTATCCAACAACATACCCGGGGGGAGACGGCCTCATCATAACTGCCGCTTGTCTCTGCTCCAAGCACGTTCCCAAGACAAGCACTTTCACATCCCGATGCATTCCTCTTGCCGCCGCCGCTTGTCTCGGAAAAGTGATCTGAGCCAAGACAAGCAAACGTTTGTGAGGAGGCCATCACCTTCCTAGCTATGAGGTCAGACTGAGCGAACCCCCTACCCCAGTGATCATCCAACAACATGCCCAGGGTGGAGACTGCCTCTTCATAACTGCCGATGGTCTCTGCACCAAGCACTTTCCTATCCCTCTGCATTTCTCTTGCTGCCGCTTGTCTCGGAAAAGTGCTCTGAGCCAAGACAAGTGAACGTTTGTGAAGCAGCCATCACCTTCCTAGCCATGAGGTCAGACTGAGCGAGCCCCTACCCTAGTGATCATCCAACAACATACTAAGGGTGGAGTGACCTTCTGACAATATACCCAAGTTGAGGACTGCCTCTTCATAACTGCCGCTTGTCTCTGCTCCAAGCACATTCCCAAGACAAGCACTTTCCCGTCCTTCTGCATTCCTCTTGCCGCCGCTTGTCTCGGAAAAGTGCTCTGAGCCAAGACAAGTGACCGTTTGTGAGGAGGCCATGACCTTCCTAGCTATGAGGTCAGACTGAGTGAACCCCCTACCCCAATGACTATTCAACAACATACTCAGGGTGGAGACTGCCTCTTCATAACTGCCGATTGTCTCTGCACCAAGCACTTTCCTATCCCTCTGCATTCCTCTTGCCACCGCTTGTCTCAGAAAAGTGCCCTGAGCCAAGACAAGTGACCATTTGGGAAGAAGCCATCACCTTCCTAGCTATGAGGTCAGACTGAGCGAACGCCCTACCCCAGTGACCATTAATCAACATACCCAGGGTGGAGACGGCCTCTTCATAACTGCCACTTGTCTCTGCTCCAAGCACTTTCCCGTCCTTCTGTATTCCTCTTGCTGCCGCTTGTCTCGGAAAAGTGCTTAGAGTCAAGACAAGTGACCATTTTTGAAGCAGCCATCTCCTAGGTATGAAGTCGGACTGAGAGAACATCCTACCCCAGTGACCACCCGACAACATAACCAGGTTGAGGACTGCCTCTTCATAACTGCCGCTTGTCTCTGCTCCAAGTATGTTCCCAAGACAAGCACTTTCCCATCCCGCTGCATTCCTCTTGCCACTGCTTGTCTCGGAAAAGTGCTCTGAGCCAAGACAAGTGACTGTTTGTGAAGCAGCCATCACCTTCCTAGCTATGAGATCAGACTGAGCAAACCCCTACCCCAGTGACTATCCAACAACATACTAAGGGTGGAGACAGCCTCTTCCTAACTGCCACTTGTCTCTGCACCAAACACTTTCCCATCCCTCTGCATTCCTCTTGCCACCGCTTGCCTCGGAAAAGTGCTCATAGTCAAGACAAGCGGCTGTTTTTTAAGCAGCCATCACCTTCCTAGCTATGAGATCGGACTGAGCGAACCCCTACCCAGGAGACCACCCGACAACATGGAGACGGCCTCTTCATAACTGCCGCTTGTCTCTGCTCCAAGCACGTTCCCATGACAAGCACTTTCCCATTCCTCTGCATTCCTCTTGCCACTGCTTGTCTCGGAAAGGAGCTCGGAGTCAAGACAAGCGACCATGTTTGAAGCAGCCATCTCCTTCCTAGCTATAAGGTCAGACCGGGCGAACCCCTACCCCTGCGACCCTCCGGCAACATGGAGACTGCCACTTCATAACTGCCACTTGTCTCTGCTCCAAGCACGTTCCCAAGAAGAAGCATGTCATCCTCCCATCCCTCTGCATTCCTCTTGCCACCGCTTGTCTCTGCAAAGTGCTCGGAGCCAAGACAAGCGGCCGTTTGTGAGACAGTCATTTCCTTTCTAGCTATGAGGTCAGACTAAGGGAACCCCTACCCCAGGGACCATCTGAGAACATACCCAGGGTGGAGATGGCCTCTTCATAACTGCCACTTGTCTCTGCTCCAAGCACGTTCCCAAGAAAGCACATTCACATCCCTCTGCCGCTGCTTGTCTTGGAAAAGTGCTCAGAGTCAAGACAAGTGACCATTTTTGAAGCAGCCAACTTCTTCCTAGCTATGAAGTTGGACCGAATTAACCCCCTACCCCAGTGACTATCCGACAACATGGAGGCGGCCTTTTCATAACTGCCGCTTGTCTCTGCTCCAAGCATGTTCCCAAGTATGTCATCCTCCCATCCCTCTGCATTCCTTTGGCTGACTCTTGTCTCTGGAAAGTGCTCTGAGCCAAGACATGCGGCCGTTTGTGAGACAGTCATCTCCTTCCTAGCTATGAGGTCGGACCAGACGAACCCTCTACCCCAGTGGCTATCCGAGAACATGGAGGCGGCCTTTTCATAACTGCCACTTGTCTCTGCTCCAAGCACGTTTACAAGAAGAAGTATGTCATCCTCCCATCCCTCTGCATTCCTCTTGCCACCGCTGGTCTCTGCAAAGTGCTCGGAGCCAAGACAAGCGGCCGTTTGTGAGACAGTCATCTCCTTTCTAGCTATGAGGTCAGACTAAGGGAACCCCTACCCCAGTGACCATCTGAGAACATACCCAGGGTGGAGATGGCCTCTTCATAACTGCCACTTGTCTCTGCTCCAAGCACGTTCCCAAGAAAGCACATTCACATCCCTCTGCCGCCGCTTGTCTTGGAAAAGTGCTCAGAGTCAAGACAAACGGCCGTTTGTGAGACAATCATCTCCTTCCTAGCTATGAGGTCGGACCAGACGAACCCTCTACCCCAGTGACCACTGGACAACATGGAGACTGCCACTTCATAACTGCCATTTGTCTCTGTTCCAAGCATGTTCCCAAGAAAGTACATTCCTATCCCTCTGCTGCCGCTTTTTTAAAAAAATGCTCAGAGTCAAGACAAACGGCCATTTGTGAAGCAGCCATCTCTTTCCTAGCTATGAGGTCGGACCAGACGAACCCTCTACCCCAGTGACTATCCAAGAACATGGAGGCGGCCTTTTCATAACTGCCACTTGTCTCTGCTCCAAGCACGTTCCCAAGAAGCATGTCATCCTCCCATCCCTCTGCATTCCTCTTGCCACCGCTTGTCTCAGAAAAATCTCAGAGTCAAGACAAGTGACCATTTTTGAAGATACCATCTCCTTCCTAGGTATGAAGTCAGACTGGAGGAACCCCCTACCCCAGTGACCACCCGACCACATGGAGACGGCCACTTCATAACTGCCACTTGTCTCTGCTTCAAGACCAGTGAAGGCAAGAGGAATGCAGGAGAAGGATCGTGTCAGCCTCCCGGCCCTCTGCATTCCTCTGGCCGTCTTGGGGAAGTTCTGAGGGCCAAGTCAAGCGGCCTTTATGAAGCGGCCGTCCCCTTCCTACGTTGTTGTCGGGTGGTCATGGGGAAAGGGGAGGAGCCCACAGCGACCTTCTATCTAGGGTTCAACGCTCCACACGTGTTCAGCGGAGGCCGTCCATACCCGAGCATCGCGTTGGCTGAGGTTTGTTCCTCACGTTTGGTGGGGGCGGAGTCATGTGTTTTTGCTCCCTGTAGGCTTGCATGAAAAACACCTAAAAAATGCGCCCGATGGGCGTCTACCGCGCAATTTCCTGCCCCTCCTCCTCCTACAACAGACGCTCAAGCCTTAAAAAAAAAACCAAAACCCCGTTTCTGTGCCGCCATCTTGGATTTGTGATTCTTTTTTTTTTGTTGTTTTTATTTCATTATCTAATTAGTTTTATTTCAGCAGTTCATTTTTATTTTTTATGTTCCTTATTAGTCCTATTTCAGTAGTTTGGTTTCCATTTTTTTTTTTTTAGTATTTTTATCTCTAGTTAATTAGTTTTATCTCAGCAGTTTGGATTCTTAGTGTTTCTTTTAGCAATTATTTCAGCAGCGGATTAGTTTTATCTCAGCAGTTTGGATTCAATGTGTTTTTAGTACTTAGTTCAGCAGCTAATTAGTTTTCTTTCAGCAGTCTGTTTTTTTAATTAATTAATTTATTTATTTATTTTAGTATTTATTTCAGCAGCTAGATTGTTTTTTTTGTTTGTTTGTTTTTTTGTTCATTTCAATGGTTTGGTCTCCTTAGTGTCTTGTAATCATTTCAGCAGCTAATTAGTTTTATTTCAGCAGTCTGGTTTTTTTTATTTATTTATTTTAGTATTTATTTCAGCAGCTAGATCGTTTTTTTTTTTGTTTTGTTTTTGTTTTGTTTTTAGTGTCTTGTAATTATTTCACCAGCCGATGAGTTTTGTTTCAGTAGTTTGGATCCTTAGCGTTTATTTTAGTATTTGTAGCAATAGCTAATTAGTCTTGTTTCAGCAGTTTGGGCTCCAGTCACACTTGTGCGACTTCAAAATTGTGCGATTTTCTTTGCGACTTTGATGCGACTTTGGCTTTGACCAAGGATGATCGTTCCTGCTGTACAAAGTCGCACGCAAGTCACATGTAGATCATTCAGGTGCGACTTTCAGGGTTTACATTGCAGTCCGTGGATCTCAAGTTGCAGGAAAGTTGTGCACCTGGAAATTGCACACATATGAATGGTAGTCATTGGGGGGAGGGGGGGGGGGTGTTCACTTGTCATGCGACTTTGGATCCCACAAGTGTGAGTAAGATATTAGTATGTTTTAGCTCTTATTTTAGCAGCTTGATTGCTTAGTGTTTGTTTTATGTTTTATACTCTTTATTTTTGGTGGCTAATTGGTCTTATTTCAGCAGTTTAGTCTTTTAGTATTTTTGCAGGTCTTCATTTTTGGTATCTAATTCATTTTATTTCAGCGACTTGATCTCTTTGTGGGTTACTTATTTATTTATTTCAGCGGCTAACTAGTTTTATTTCAGCAGCTTGATCTCTTTATGGGTTACTTATTTCTTTCTTTCTTTATTTACTATTTATTTATTTTTTTATTTATTATTTATTTATTTATTTCAGCGGCTAATTAGTTTTATTTCAGCGGCTTGATCTCTTTATGGGTTACTTATTTATTTATTATTTATTTATTTCAGTGGCCAATTGGTTTTATTTCAGCGGCTTGATCTCCTTGTAGATTACTTATTTATTTATTATTTATTTATTTATTTATTTATTTCAGTGGCTAACTAGTTTTATTTCAGCAGCTTGATCTCTTTATGGGTTACTTATTTATTTATTTCTTTATTTCTTATTTATTTATTTCTTTATTTCTTTATTTATTTATTTATTTATTTATTTATTTCAGCGGCTAATTAGTTTTATTTCAGCGGCTTGATCTCTTTATGGGTTAGTTATTTATTTATTATTTATTTATTTCAGTGGCCAATTGGTTTTATTTCAGCGCCTTGATCTCCTTGTAGATTACTTATTTATTTATTATTTATTTATATATTTATTTCAGCGGCTAACTAGATTTATTTCAGCCATTTGATCTCCTCGTGGGTTACTTATTTATTTATTATTTATTTATTTCAGCGGCTAATTGGTTTTATTTCAGCAGATTGATCTCTTTTTGGGTTACTTATGTATGTATTTATTTATTTATTTATTTCAGCAGCCAATTGGTTTTATTTCAGCGGCTTGATCTCTTTATGGGTTACTTATTTATGTATTTATTTATTATTTATTTATTTATTTATTTCAGCAGCCAATTGGTTTTATTTCAGCGGCTTGATCTCCTTGTAGATTACTTATTTATTTATTTATTATTATTTTATTTTTTTTTATTTCAGCGGCTAATTAGTTTAAATTCAGCAGTTTATTCTTTTATTATTATTATTATAGAGGATCTATACGGCACCAACAGTTTGCTCCGCGCTGTACAATATATTTTGGTATTTTCCAGCTCCTATTTTAGCAGCTCGATGCTTTTGTTTCAGCGGCTCTGTCTTTTAGTGTCCTTTAGTATTTATTTTGGCAGCTAATTCGTTTTATTTCAGCAGTTTGGATTCTTTAGTGTTTTTAGTATTCCTGTTGGCAGCCAATTAGTCTTATTTCGGCAGTTTAGTATTTTAGTATTTTTTTTCAGCTCTTATTTTTTTGGTATCTAATTGGTCTTATTTCAGCACTTTGGTTTCTTAGGGGGTTTTTTTTGTTGTTTATTTACTTCAGTAGCTGATTAGTTTTATTTCAGCAGTTTGCACCCTTAATGTTCTTTATTACCTATTTTAGTAGCTGATTAGTCTTTCTTCAGTAGTTTGGTTTCTTGGTGGGTTTTTTTTTTTTGTTTTTTTTAGTATTTATATCAACAAACTGCTGAAATAAAACGAATTAGCTGCTGAAATACATACGAAAGGACACTAAGAGACCAAACCGCTGAAATAAGATTCATTAGTAATTAGTCTTATTTCAGCAGTTTAGGGTTTTAGTATTTTCACGCTCTTATTTCAGCAGCTCGTTTGTGTTATTTCAGCAGTTTGGTCTCTTAGCGTCCTTTCGTATGTATTTCAGCAGCTTATTAGTTTTATTTCAGCAGTTTAGTCTTTTAGCAATTTTTTTTTCCTTTGCTCTTAATTTTTGCTATCTAATTAGTTTTATTTCAGCAGCTTGATCGCTTCGTGGGTTTTTTTTTTTTTATTTATTTCAGTAGCTAACTAGTCTTATTTCAGCAGTTTGGAAATCTTACTGTTTTTAGTATCTCTGTCGGTAGCTAATTCGTTTTATTTCAGCAGTTTAGTGTTTTAGCATTTTTTAGCTCTTCATTTTTGCTGTCTAATTAGTTTTATTTCGGCAGCTTGATCTCTTCCTGGGTTTTATTTTTTTTTATTTCAGCAGCTAATTAGTTTTATTTCAGCAGTTTAGTGTTTTAGCATTTTTTTTGCTCTTAATTTTTGCTGTCTAATTCGTTTTATTTCAGCGGCTTAATCACTTTGTGAGGTTTTTTTCCTAATTTATTTCAGCAGCTAATTAGTTTTATTTTCAGTTTAGCCTTTTAGTATTTTTTTTTGGTATTTAATAATTTTATTTCAGTAGCTAACTAGTCTTACTTCAGCAGTTTGGAATTTTAGCCTTTTTAGTATTTCTTTCAGCAGCTAATTAGTTTTATTTCAGCAGTTTGGATTTCTTAGTGTTTTCAGTATCTCTGTCAGTAGCCAATTAGTTTTATTTCAGCAGTTTGGATTTCTTAGTGTTTTCAGTATCTCTGTCAGTAGCCAATTAGTTTTATTTCAGCAGTTTGGATTTCTTAGTGTTTTCAGTATCTCTGTCAGTAGCCAATTAGTTTTATTTCAGCAGTTTGGATTTCTTAGTGTTTTCAGTATCTCTGTCAGTAGCCAATTAGTTTTATTTCAGCAGTTCAGTCTTTTACAATTTTTTTGGTATCTAATGAATTTTATTTCAGCGGCTTGAGCTGGGATTTATTTATTTATTTATCTCAGCAGCCAATTAGTTTTATTTCGGTAGTTTAGTCTTTTAGCATTTTTTTAGCTCTTAATTTTTGCTGTCTAATTAGTTTTATTTCGGCAACTTGATCTCTTCGTGGGTTTTCTTTTTTCTTTTTCTTTTTTTTTAAATTTCAGTAGCTAACTAGTCTTACTTCAGCGGTTTGGATTCTTAGCCCTTTTAGTATTTCTTTCTGCAGCTAATTAGTTTTATTTCAGCAGTTTGGATTCTTTAGTGTTTTTAGTATCTCTGTCAGTAGCCAATTCGTTTTATTTCGGCAGTTAGGTCTTTTATCATTTTTTTTTTTTGCTCTTAATTTTTGCTATCTAATTAGTTTTATTTTGGCAGCTAATTTGTTTTATTTCAGCAATTTGGATTCTTTAGTGTTTTATAGTATTTCTGTCGGCAGACAATTAGTCTTATTTCGGCAGTTTCGTCTTTAGGTGTTTTTTTTGGTATCTAATTCATTTTATCTCAGCGGCTTGAGCGGGGATTTATTTATTCATTTATTTCAGCTGCTAATTAGTCTTATTTCAGCAGTTTGGATTCTTAACACCGTAGTATCTTATTAGGGCTCGTTTATAAAAGCACTTGGGGGGGTGGTAAAACTTTTTGGATGAGCAGCGTTTTTTACACCTGCCCCCCCCCCACCACTCACCCTTTAGTGGCTGGGGGTACAGGCATGCCACAATTGCGATACTTTGCAGGAATTATACCCCCCCCCCCCGTTGCTTTCAGCGGGTGATGCCGCCCACCAAACGCCAACCGGGGGGCGCCAGGGGTTGAAAGCATGAGGTGAAAGCGCGATACCATCTGTTAAACGCCCTCTGAAGAGCGATCCGAGCGCAGGTCGCTCTTCAGACACCAACCCCCGCCCTTCATCCTGGGTCCTGACTGTAACTTGCTGTCTTGGTGGTTTTTTGGCTTTTTTTTTTCATAGCCAATTAGTTTTATTTCAGCAGTTTTGGTCTGTTTAGCTCTTATTTCAGCGGCCGATTTGTTTTATTTCAGCGGTTTGAATTTGTATCCTTCATTTTGGGATGTGTGCTATATATATATATACTCCTGGCGCACGCAGAATCTGTATCATCTTTGCATCTGTGTATTCTTTCGACTCGGATGAAGGGAGAATGCGTTGCCTTTTGTTTTTTCGCATGTGCGACAGACCTGGCTGCCCCTCTGAAAAGAGATCCGCAGTGGGTCACTTCTCAGAGGGCGTTTGACAAGTGGCAAGAAGGCGATACGTCAGCTCCTCGTCGGTGCGGTCCGAGAGGACTCGCGTGGGCGGCGTGATGTGATGTGACGTGATGCGCCCACTGAAGGTAACATGCTGTTGAATCTTTACATACAGTAGGTGCCTGCCCCCCTCCCCCTGTTTCTGCGGGTGGTTAAAGGGAGGTAAAACCACAGTTCAATTATTTTACTCCCCCCTAGCCACACGTGTGACCGAAGCCTTGCTGAGTCCATCTAAGCCTTGTTAAAGTTCATGGAGCCCTGAGGGGGACGAAACGCGTCGGAGGTTGTCATGTGAGCATATCAATGAACCATTCCAGCAATTGGGACTCGTTCACCATTCTGTGGACAGCCCTGAGCACCATCATGCCCCCTATTTTGGGGGTGTTAGAGGGAGGTAAAACCGCAGCTCAATCACCTGGTTTCTCCCCCCCCCCCCCCCCCCAGCCCTGTTTTTCATGTTGATCACATAATGAACCGATCAAGGAGTTTGGGCTCATTCACCTGTCTGTGGACAGCCTGAGATGTTATTATTTATTTTGTAATATATAAATGTCTGCTTATGAAGGTGGAAAAATATCAATTATTTTAATAACGTATATATTCAATATATTGTTTGTTTGTTTTTAAATCAATCTATTATTATTATTATTATTTTTATTTATTTATTTATTGAAAAAAATATACATTATTTTAATAATGTACATATGCAATATAAAGTTTTTTTTCACTAATCTATTATTTTGATATATTTTTTTTATTATTATTATTATTATTATTATTATTATATTATTATTTCTATTTATGTATTTATTATTTATTTATTGTAAATATATAAAAGATATATATATAATTTTTTTTTTTTTTCATATATTGAATACTACCAAAATTGTAGTATTTCAAATATATGTCAATAATACTGTCTGTTGAAATGTGTTAAATGTGTTTTTATTGCAAAATGTATGAAACATATTTGTAAAAATACATTTTCAGATATACTGTATGTCTTTAAAAATACATTTAATCTACATTTTTTTAAAAGAGAATTTATTATTTTATTATTTATTTTGTATTTTAGGTATTTATGTATTTTGGAATATATACATTTCCGCATGTAAAGGTAGAAAAATATTATTGTAATTTTAATATTAAATATATACTTATTTTTTATTGTTATTTTTATTTTATTGATTTATTTATTTATTTATTGGAAAATTATCAATTATTTTAATATTTATTAATTAAAAGTATACATGTTTTATATCATCTGTTATTTTAATATTTATTTTGTATTTTATTTATGTATTTATTTTAATATATTAATATATACTTTTATGCAGGAGAAGGTAGAAAAATATAAATTCTTTTAAAAAAAAGTTATATATTAAATATACACTTAAAAAAAAAAAAATAATGTATTATTTTATTGTTTATTTTGTATTATTTTTATTATTAATTTATTTATTGGAAAAATACTAATTATTTCAATTTATATATTATTTATATAAATACACACACACACATATACATTTCTGCAAGGCAGAAAAATATAAATTCTTGTAATATGTTATATTAAATATACACTTTTTAAATTAATGTATTATTTTATTATTTTCCATTTTTTTGTATAATTTCTATTTATTTATTTTTATTATTTATGTATTATTTATGTATTGTAAGAATATTAATTATTGTAATCATTTATATATATATATATACACAATATATGATTTTAATATTTATTTTGTATTTTATTTATTTATCTAGTAATATATACTTTTCTGCAAGACAGAAAAATATAAATTCTATTAATAAGTTATAGCATTTTTTTTTAATTAATGTATTATTTTACATTTGTTTTTTTTTAATCATTTTTATTTATTTATTTTTATTATTTATGTATTGTAAGAATATTAATTATTGTAATCATTTATATATATATATATATATATATATATACAATGTATGATTTTAATATTTATTTTGTATTTTATTTATTTATCTAGTAATATATACTTTTCTGCAAGACAGAAAAATATAAATTCTATTAATAAGTTATAGCATTTTTTTTTAATTAATGTATTATTTTACATTTGTTTTTTTTTAATCATTTTTATTTATTTATTTTTATTATTTATGTATTGTAAGAATATTAATTATTGTAATCATTTATATATATATATATATACAATGTATGATTTTAATATTTATTTTGTATTTTATTTATTTATCTAGTAATATATACTTTTCTGCAAGACAGAAAAATATAAATTCTATTAATAAGTTATAGCATTTTTTTTTATTAATGTATTATTTTACATTTGTTTTTTTATCATTTTTATTTATTTATTTATTTTTTATGTATTATTTATTTATTGTAAGAATATTAATTATTGTAATCATTTATATATATATATATATATATATATATATATATATATATATACAATGTATGATTTTAATATTTATTTTGTATTTTATTTATTTATCTATATAGATATAAATCCTACTAAGGTTATAGCATTTTTTTTTAATTAATGTATTATTTTACATTTGTTTGTTTTTTAATCATTTTTATTTATTTATTTTTATTATTTATGTATTATTTATTTATTGTAAGAATATTAATTATTGTAATCATTTATATTATATATGTATATATATATATATATATATATATATATATATATATATATATAAAATGTGTGTGTGTATATATATATATATATATATATATATATTATATTAATAATATAAATGAATTGTATTATTTTAATATTTACTTTGCATTTTATTTATTTAGTTATGTATTTATTTGTTTGTCTGCTTGCTTGTTTATTTTATACATAATTTATTAGTTTTGTTTTTATATTAATAGATGTAATACACACATTCCTTAAAAACACTGAAATATAATATTTAATATTACAAACATCATCATTTGACATTACAAAAAAAAAAAGGAATTCATATACCAAATACTATAATTACAAGTATTAACCCCCTACTGTTACCAGAATCCAATATTTTTAATTTGCCTTTTATTATTTATTATTATTATTTATTTTTTAATTTTCCTTTAAAGTATTTACAGCTAGGCTCCTATTTTATTCATTTTTTAATTCTCATTGGCTGAAAATAGCTGTCACTTTTTTTTTTCATATATAGAAATCCTTGTCCTGAGGTGATGGAGCCTTCTGTATAGATTGACTTTGAATGACAAGGACACGTGATCCGGTAAAAAAAAAAACTGACCCGGGGAATGTCAATGTTTAGGGTAACATTCATGGTGGGGGGGGGGGGTTCAAGAGAACAATCAATAACAGATGCAAATGCCTGAGAGATTCGATATTACTAGTCAGTGTGACTTTTTCCCCAGCTGAGTCATTTCCATTTCTTGAATCAAGCCTTGCATGTGCCGTCTCCTTACATGGTAAACGGCAAATACCTTGTGCATGTCCCACACTGGAAGAGCTTCAAGGAGCTTCCCACCAGAGAGGCTTCCTACCAGAGAGGACGTTCCCTTTAATAAAAGGAGAAGGAGAGCCTGCCTTGAGGCATCCCATTACAAAGAAGTGAGGGAAGCTCTGGCAGCCTCAAGTATATAAAGCTGCAGAGGAGCGCCTGGGCTGAGCACTCTTAGCAAGCATCTCCTGGACTCCTCGTGTACCAAACTTTAGAAGGAGCGCGGTCCAGCGGCAGGAGATAGGCTGGCTTCTACTCTTCTGATCCCACTCATGGATGCTCTTTAGGGCTGGATCTACCAATAAACGGCATTCAAGGTAAGCTCGCTGCGTCCTTCGGCTTAGCTCGTGTGTTTGAATGGAAAAAAAAAAAAAAAAAAGATCTGCATGCTCATTGAAAGCTCCTCGTTACTTGTAACACGTTGTTATTTAGTATCTAGAAAACCTGGAAGGGTTGATGTGAGATGAGAACGTATGGACCTAGTAGTCTAGGTAGAACCGTAGGAGTGCCAATATCCAGAAATATTACGGTAGAAAAGAACCAGATGTGTGTGGGACTTTACAGGTACCAAGAAGGGTCATTATAACTAAGACATGACCACGTAGGACAATACAGGTACCAGGAAGGGTCATCATAACATAGTTGGGCTTTACAGGTACCAAGAAGGGTCATTATAACTTAGTGATGACCACGTAGGACGGTATAGGTACCAGGAAGGGTCATCATAACATAGGTAGGCTTTGCAGGTACCAAGAAGGGTCATTAAAACATAGCCTTGACCATGTGGGACTTTACAGGTATCAAGAAGGGTCATTATAACTTAGACATGACCACGTAGGACGGTATAGGTACCAGGAAGGGTCATCATAACATAGGTGGGCTTTACAGGTACCAAGAAGGGTCATTAAAACATAGGTTTGACTACATGGGACTTTACAGGTACCAAGAAGGGTCATTATAACTTAGTGATGACCACGTAGGATGATATAGGTACCAAGAAAGGTCATTAAAATATAGCCTTGACCATGTGGGACTTTACAGGTACCAAGAAGGGTCATTAAAACGTAGTCATGACCATGTAGGACAATACAGGTACCAGGAAGGATCATCATAACTTAGTCATGACCACATAGGACAATATAGGTACCAGGACGGATCATCATAACATAGGTGGGCTTTGCAGGTACCAAGAAGGGTCATTAAAACATAGCCTTGACCATGTGGGACTTTACAGGTACCAAGAAGGGTCATTATAACTTAGTGATGACCACGTAGGATGATATAGGTACCAAGAAGGGTCATTGAAACATAATCTTGACCATGTGGGACTTTACAGGTACCGAGAAGGGTCATTAAAACATAGCCCTGACCCTGTGGGACTTTACAGGTATCAAGATGGGTCATTATCACTTAGTGATGACCACATAGGACGATATAGGTACCAAGACGGGTCATTATATCATAGTCGTGACCATGTAGGACTTTACAGGTATCAAGATGGGTCATTATATCATAGTCATGACCATGTAGAACTTTACAGGTATCAAGACGGGTCATTATATCATAGTCATGACCATATAGGACTTTACAAGTACCAAGACGGGTCATTATATCATTGTCATGACCATGTAGGACTTTACAGGTACCAAGATGGGTCCTTATATCATAGTCATGACCATGTAGGACTTTACGGGTTTCAAGACAGGTCATTATATCATAGTCATGACCATATAGGACTTTACAGGTACCAAGACGGGTCATTATATCATAGTCATGACCATGTAGGACTTTACGGGTTTCAAGACAGGTCATTATATGATAGTCATGACCATGTAGGACTTTACAGGTATCAATACAGGTCATTATATCATTGTCATGACCATGTAGGACTTTAAAGGTACCAAGAAGGGCCATTATATCATAGTCATGACCATGTAGGACCTTACAGGTACCAAGAAGGGCCATTATATCATAGTAATGACCATATAGGACTTTACAAGTACCAAGACGGGTCATTATATCATTGTCATGACCATGTAGGACTTTACAGGTATCAAGACGGGTCATTATATCATAGTCATGACCATATAGGACTTTACAGGTACCAAGATGGGTCATTATATCATAGTCATGACCATGTAGGACTTTACGGGTTTCAAGACAGGTCATTATATCATAGTCATGACCATGTAGGACTTTACAGGTACCAAGACGGGTCATTATATCATAGTCATGACCATGTAGGACTTTACAGGTATCAAGACAGGTCATTATATCATAGTCATGACCATGTAGGACTTTACAGGTACCAAGAAGGGCCATTATATCATAGTCATGACCATATAGGACTTTACAAGTACCAAGACGGGTCATTATATCATTGTCATGACCATGTAGGACTTTACAGGTATCAAGACAGGTCATTATATCATAGTCATGACCATATAGGACTTTACAAGTACCAAGACGGGTCATTATATCATAGTCATGACCATATAGGACTTTACAGGTATCAAGACAGGTCATTATATCATAGTCATGACCATATAGGACTTTACAAGTACCAAGATGGGTCATTATATCATTGTCATGACCATATAGGACTTTACAAGTACCAAGACGGGTCATTATATCATAGTCATGACCATATAGGACTTTACAGGTATCAAGACAGGTCATTATATCATAGTCATGACCATATAGGACTTTACAGGTATCAAGACAGGTCATTATATCATAGTCATGACCATATAGGACTTTACAAGTACCAAGACGGGTCATTATATCATAGTCATGACCATATAGGACTTTACAGGTATCAAGACAGGTCATTATATCATAGTCATGGACTCATGGCCATGTTAGAAAGACTCTTACTAGTACCTGTACAGTCCCACAAGTATGCGATTCTTTTGACTTCTCTTTTACTCTCTTCCTAATGCTACAAAAATCATTAATAATTAGTCAAGGCTGTGTTGGAAAAACCCTTCTTGGGTACCTGTAAAGTCCCACGTGGTCATGGCTATGTTCTAGTGACCCTTCTTGGTACTTGTAAAGTCCTACCTGGTTCTTTTCTCGTACTTTTTTTTTTCTCTTCTTGATGCTACAAACACCATCAATCATTTGTCACGACCATGGTGTAAAGGCACTTATCAGTCGCACATGTATCTAGTTCCTTTCACTTCTCCTTTGCTCACTCTCTTGATGCTGCAGACATATTTAAACATCGTTAATCATTAGTCATGACAATGGTGTAAAGACACTTATCAGTTCCTGTAAGTCCCACGTGTATCTGGTTCATTTCACTTCTTTTTTTACTCTCTTTCGGATGCTACAGACATCATCAATCATGGCGATGAGATAACGGCTCTTATTGGTAGCTGGAAAGATTTGAAGGCCAATGAAACGCAGTTGCTAGCTCTGACTTGCTATTTGATACCACCCACTGAAACCTATTCCCAAGGTTCACTTCTGTTTTACAAAAACAAGAAAGTGTGGATAGGCTAGTCCATGTTTAATTAGAGAGGTGCCAACATTAATTATACTTGTGGTTGAAGGGACTAGATACAGGTGGGACTTTACAGGTACCCAGAAGGGTCATTCCAACTTGGTCATGACCATGTAGATCTTAATAGGTACCAAGAAGGGTCATTTCACGTTTTCATGACCATGTTGGATTTTACAGGTACCTAGAAGGGCAATTCCATCGTAGTCATGACCATGTAGATCTTAACTGGTACCAACAAGGGTCATTCCAACTTGGTCATGACCATGCAGGACTTTGCAGGTACAAAGAAGGGTCATTCGACCGTGGTCATGACCATGTAGATCTTAACTGGTACCAAGAAGGGTCTTTTCAATGTGGTCATGACCATGTTGGATTTTACAGGTACCAAGAAGGGTCTAAATAACGTGGTCATGACCATGTAGGACTTTACAGGTACCAAGAAGGGTCATTTCAACATGGTAATGACCATGTAGAGCATAAAAGGGACCAAGAAGGGTCATTTCAATGTGGTTATGACTAGGTTGGACTTTACAGGTACCAAGAAGGGTCATTTCAACGTGGTAATGACCATATAGATCTTAACTGGTACCAAGAAGGGTCATTTTAACATGGTCATGACCATGTAGGACTTTACAGGTAACAAGAAGGGTCTATATAACATAGTCATGACCATGTAGGAATTGACAGGTACCAAGAAGGGTCATTCCAATGTGGTCATGACCATGTAGGACTTTACAGGTACTAAGAGGGGTAATTTCAATGTGGTCATGACCATGTAGGACTTGAAAGGTACTAAGAAGGGTCATTTTAACATGATCATGACCATGTAGGACTTTACAGGTACCAAGAAGGGTCTATATAACATAGTCATGACCATGTAGGAATTGACAGGTACCAATACGGGTCATTCCAATGTGGTCATGATCAGGTAGGACTTTACCATGTTGTCAGTACCATGTTGAAAAAACTCTTCTTGATACCTATCAAGAAGAGTTTTTTCAACATGGTACTGACCATGTAGATCATAAAAGGGACCAAGAAGGGTCATTTCAACATGGTCATGACCATGTAGGACTTTACAAGTACCAAGAGGGGTAATTTCAATGTGGTAATGACCATGTAGGACTTGAAAGGTACCAAGAAGAGTCTTTTCAACATGGTAATGACCATGTAGATCATAAAAGGGACCAAGAAGGGTCTTTTCAACGTGGTCATGACCATGTAGGACTTGACAAGTACCAAGAAGGGTCATTCCAATGTAGTCATGACCATGTAGGACTTGACAGGTACCAAGAAGGGTCATTCCAATGTAGTCATGACCATGTAGGACTTGACAGGTACCAAGAAGGGTCATTCCAATGTAGTCATGACCATGTAGGACTTGACAGGTACCAAGAAGGGTCATTCCAATGTAGTCATGACCATGTAGGACTTGACAGGTACCAAGAAGGGTCATTCCAATGTAATCATGACCATGTAGGACTTGACAGGTACCAAGAAGGGTCATTCCAACATGGTTCTTTTCACTTCCTTTTTCTTCTCTTCTTGATGATTCAGACGTCATAAATAACTGAAACATTGTAGCTATTGTTCTGTTGCTAAAAATTGTTATAAATAAAATATAAAGCAGTTAATATGACATTCACCAAAGATTCAGCATAGGTGAATCTTCCCGACACGTGCTTTGAATGGCAGCGATGGATTTACCACCTGTAAATGTTTGGCAAAAGTCCCATTCACTGCTTTCTCAATATGCCCCATCGACATGGCTTGTAGGACCCAAGTGGGTGAAAGTGTTTTTCATTCTTTGGGCTTTTTGGAATCTCATACAGAGAGTTTGGCGTTTGAGTGATTGTCCAGAAAAGTTGTAAAGGTTGCAAGCTTTGGGTTGACTTTAGAACCATTCTGTGGGCTTTATTTGTGCCCAAGTGAAGTAAAGAATACCAACCGAGCAGAAAGCATCTTTCTTTGCACTGACTATATCAGGAACTTGAAAGCCGGAACTTCAGTGGTCCTTATTAGGCGTATCGTAATATTTGTCTTCCCAAAAATTAATTGGAACTGGAGTTACTTGGAGGTTTTAAAAAGTCTTTGGGTAAAGTTGTTGGTCTTCAGTGGTCTTCAATGGTCTTTGGGTTGACTTGGATCCAATCTTCAGACTTTAGTTGGAGC